>NC_135271.1:1522500-1587500 GCF_051311805.1 Agelaius phoeniceus
TTTGAAGGCCGAAGTGGAGCAGGGTTCCATGTGAACAGCAGTTGAACATGGGTCAGTCGGTCCTAAGCGATAGGCAAGCGCTGTTCCGAAAGGGCGGGCGATGGCCTCTGTTGCCCTCAGCCGATCGAAAGGGAGTCGGGTTCAGATCCCCGAATCCGGAGTGGCGGAGATGGGCGCTGTGAGGCGCCCAGAGCGGTGACGCAACCAATCCTGGAGAAGCCGGCGGGAGCCCCGGGGAGAGTTCTCTTTTCTTTGTGAAGGGCCGGGCGCCCTGGAATGGGTTTGCCCCGAGAGAGGGGCCCGCGCCTTGGAAAGCGTCGCGGTTCCGGCAGCATCCGGTGAGCTCTCGCTGGCCCATGAAAATCGGAGGGAGAGGGTGTAAGTCTCGCGCCGGGCCGTAATCATATCCACAGCAGGTCTCCAAGGTGAACAGCCTCTGGCACGTTGGAACAATGTAGGTAAGGGAAGTCGGCAAGCCGGATCCGTAACTTCGGGATAAGGATTGGCTCTAAGAGCTGGCTCAGTTGGGCCGGGGCACGAAGTGGAGCTGGGCGCATGCCGCGGCTGGACGAGGCGCCGCGCGCGGGTGAGTGCGCTCCGCGTGGCCCGCCTGGGCACTGATGCGTGTGCGCGCGCGCGCGGCGGCAACTCTGGACGCGCGCTGGGCCCTTCCCATGGATCGCCCCAGCCGCGGCGGGAACTGCCCGCCCCCCCCCCGCCCCCTCCGCCTTGTCGCGGCCGGAGCCCCAGCGGCGGCTGCCGCTGTCGTCCTCGCGCGCCACTGCCCCATCGGTTCCTGCTGGCGGGGTCCCCTCGGTGCGCAGCTGGCACACGCGCGGCTGCGGCCGGCGTCAGCTGAGCGGTTCACGCGGGGGAGGGTCCCCAGGGGCGGTCCCCGGGCTGGCGCCCCGCCTCGGCCGGCACCTAGCAGCCGGCTTAGAACTGGTGCGGACCAGGGGAATCCGACTGTTTAATTAAAACAAAGCATCGCGAAGGCCCGAGGCGGGTGTTGACGCGATGTGATTTCTGCCCAGTGCTCTGAATGTCAGAGTGAAGAAATTCAATGAAGCGCGGGTAAACGGTGGGAGTAACTATGACTCTCTTAAGGGCGACTTGAGAAAGTCTAGTTACAGCTGGGCATAGCTGCAGAGATCGCACCTCCTCATGGTCCCACTGGTAAGCCCTTAACAGGGTGACTAAGTCAATATCTGCCCCAGTCTGGGAGCCATTGGGACTCACCAACCCAACAGTTCCTTCCAAATTTCGGTGAAACAAATTTCTCGGTCTAAGTCATTAGGCTTACTACCTGAAACCTGGCCCCCCGGTCGGACAGGGGCGACGGGTTCGGAGGTGGGCTGACCACCCATTCCGTTCCTGATGTTGAATCCGGTCATGACTCGGCTATTCCAAATCCAAATCCGTTCCTCGGAAGAGGAAACTGGGGGCGGCCGTTCCACCTTACTAGGGTATTGGTGGGCACTCAGACCTCCTGAGATGATTTTGTAACATCTACAATCACCAAATTGACAGAAAATGAATTGGGCTTGCTGGTGAATTTTTCTTTAGAACTGTATAGGTCAGATCTGCAGGATTTTGTATTTGGGGGGTATCTTTTGTAGCAATGTTTATTGATAGATGTATGCTTACTACTTTTATATTTTAATAAACTAGATGGTAGCTAGGTTCGCAAGGCAGCCACAAGCCAGTTAGGTAGCTCATATCATAGTGGGTAGGGACAGGAACTTGAATTCACAACGCCTTAAATACCACCTGACTCGGACCAATCTTACCGGACTTGTACCGCTTAACCGGATTTGTCCAAGGTGGACGGGCCACCTTTACTTAACCCGGAAAAGGGACATATATTATTTATATGTGTTTGATATATAGCCAAATGCCTCGTCATCTAATTAGTGACTGTCCCAGGGTGACATTATGATGCTTGCATCCCCATTCATGTGTTCTGTTAATGTTGGATATTATGTTCTGTACCTTTAAGACTGGCTCTGAAGAGGGAAAGTTTTGTTTTGCTTTTCTTATCAGCCTGGCGGGACACAGAGACTGCAGCTTTTGCTTTTTTCTGCTTTTGTTTTTCGCTTTGCTCTCTCTCGCTCTTGCTTGCTTCGCTTCTGCTTGCTTTGCTCGTTAGCTAGTTTAGCTAAACTGTCCAGATTTCTTCCTGGACCGTTTCTCCTTTCCTTTTCCTGACCATTTCGAACCTGCTCCAGACTGGGACCTGGGAAACACCAAGATTCTGCACCTTGTGGCCTGCAGCAGCTGCCCCAGCACCAGAGGGGCTGAGAACAGAGTGACCTACCCCCAAGAGAGACTTTCTGAATTTGTCATGTTTTTCAGAGCGGTGTCATCCGGTATTGTTCATTTTGTGTGCTGGGGGTGGCTGTGCTTGTTAAATAAACAGGTTCTTTCCACTCCTCTCTGAGGAATCCTTCCCGAACCGGTTGGGGGGAGGGGCTGTGTGGGTTTGCTTACTGGAGGGGCCCTAATTTGGAAATTCTCCTCCAAATTTGCCCTAAACCATGACAAAATATTGGCACCCAACTCTGGGCTTGAGAGAGAGAGTGGAAAAACCCTGTTTTGAGTGTATTTTGGTTGCCATTACTCTCTGTTTGTTTGAAGCAGTTAATAGCCATGCTTTTTGAATTCATGATGAGTGTTGGGGTGAAGGCTTGCATGTGCTTCTGGTCCCTAGGGTTTTTCGAGATCTTAATACCTCTGTGGTCCCTAGGTTTATTTTCTTATGCTGAAATAGTTCTAGTATTGTCCCTCATATGTAGTTTTTACAGTAGAGGGGCAGTGACCAGAATAGCTCTCCTGCTGGGCTTGATGGCAATGATTTGCAAGAAGTTTATAAACATGTTGGGGTCTGCTCCAGGTATGAATGGTTCCTGGCTATGGTTATTCGTCCAGTTTGTTAGAGGAGGAGCAGCAAGGAATGAGGCTTTTCAGCCTTTGCTTTCCTTCTTCTCCTATGAATCGGTTGCATCAGTAGTGAAGGATGTTCAGTTTCCCCTGAATGTTAAAGAAACCATCTTTCTGGTATTCAATCTGGTAACCTTCTTCTATACAGTCTGCTGCTTCTCCAGAATGAGGGCTGAGATTTCTAGACGGGCTGATGAGACCCCTGACTCAGGAGTAGACCCAGGCGTGGAACATCCTGAGCAGTGTGGGAAATGGGAGGATATGGGCCAAATCCTGAAGGAATTCTCTGACCCTATAGTCTGGGATTTTCCCCATGAACAAATTCAGAACCCAGCTGAGGTGGGGAAATATCTGAAAGAGAAATACCAGGATGAGCCTAAGGAGAGAAAGGTCATTGCAGTGAGCTGGGCCCTGGCATATGCTTATCGCACTCTGTTGGAGACTGTAGGACAGCAGACGGAGGCAGGGGGGCAGGGAGATAAATCAGCAGCTATCCCAGTCACTCAGGCTGCAGCCAACACCACAGGCTCGAAGCCAGCAGCCAAACCAGATAGTGAGCCTAAGCCAGCAGCTAAACCAATGGCTGTTGCTACCAGTACTAGAAGTGGGAAATTCACAGACAAGACCAATCGACCAGTGGATGATGATGATGATGATGCAGCAGAAGGAACCTCAATGCCTCCTGACATAAAATCAGGAGTCAAAGCAGCAGGTGCAAGACCAGATGCAAATATTGAGTCCTTTTCCCTGAAGGACCTTTGTGGCTTACGGAAGGATTACACCTGATGACCTGATGAATCCATAATTAGTTGGTTAGTCCGTCTTTGGGATGCTGCAGGCGAGGCTACAATTCTGGATGGCACAGAAGTGAGGCATTTGGGATCCCTATCACATGATCCTGTCATCGACCAAGGAATGATGAGGGGGGCAAACCCTCAGAGCCTCTGGGCACGGGTCTTGGAAAGTTGGAAAGTGTTGCACACAAAGATACCTGTGTGCAGATGATCTTTACATGCAACAAACACAGTGGAAGACCATAGAGCAAGGGATCCAACGCCTGAGAGAGATGGCAGTGGCAGAGATTATCTTCTCAGATGATGTGACAGCTAGGAACCCAGACTTGGTGCCATGCACGTCTGTGATGTGGTGGAAACTTGTGCGACTTGGGCCACACGAATATGCTTCTGCCTCAGCCATAATGAAGAGGGATGAGAGGGATGAGACTGTGCTGGATATGGCAAGGAAGCTCCGAGCATATGCAGATGCTGTGCATGGCCCAACACATGCCAGAATTGCAGCGGTAGAAACACGTCTGCAGAACTTAGAGGATAAGCTAGAGGAGAATCATAAGAAGCTCAGAGAGGAGATTAAAGAAGACCTTCTCCAAATCTTGGCAGTACAGATCAGAGGTTCTGGTATCCAAGGCAGACGTTTCCCAGATGGCCAGAGAAGGTACACCCCCACGAACAGAGCTGTGGTTCTACCTGCGTGACTGTGGAGAAAACATGAGGAGGTGGGATGGAAAACCTACTGCTGTTCTGGCACGACAGGTGCGTGAATTGAAGGAAGCCACCAGAAAGAAAGCAGCTCCAGTTGCCCGTAGCTGAACCACCAGGTATGATGCTGATGATGCCATGTCTGATCCCCTTGAAGGAACATCCAAGACATATGCCCAGGGAAAGAAGGATAACCAGGCTTAGAGGGGCCCTGCCTCTAGCCAGGTAGAGGCTAGGGAAAATCGTGTTTTCTGGTCTGTGTGGATTCATTGGCCTGGCACATTGGAGCCACAAGAGCATAAAGCTTTGGATGATACTGGTGCTCAATGTACATTAATTCCGTCGAGACATGTGGGGACAGAGTCTGTTTCTATTGCTGGTGTGACAGGGGGATCCCAGGATTTCACTTTGGTGGAGGCTGATGTGAGCTTCACTGGGAATGAGTGGAAGAAACATCCTATTGTGACTGGCCCAGAGGCCCCATGTATTTTGGGTATAGACTACCTTTGAAGTGGGTATTTCAAAGACCCAAAAGGACTCAAGTGGGCATTTGGGATAGCTGCTGTAGAGACAGAGGGCATCCAGCAATTGAACACCTTGCCTGGGCTGTCTGAGAATCCATCTGCAGTAGGATGTCTGATGGGAGAAAAGCAACGAGTGCCAATTGCCACTTCCATAGTGCATCGACGACAGTATAGAACCACTCGAGATGCTGTGATCCCCATCCATAAGATGATCCGAGAGCTGGAGAGCCAAGGGGTGGTCAGCAAGACCCACTCACCCTTCAACAGCCCCATTTGGCCTGTGCGAAAATCTGAAGGAGAATGGAGATTGACTGTGGACTACCGTGCATTGAATGAGGTGACTCCACCACTGAGTGCTGCTGTGCCAGATATATTAGAGCTCCAGTAGGAGCTTGAGTCCAAGGCAGCAAGGTGGTATGCCACTATAGACATTGCCAATGCATTTTTCTCCATTCCTCTGGTAGCAGAATTCAGGCCTCAGTTTGCTTTCACGTGGAGGGGAGTGCAGTATACCTGGAACCGACTGCCCCAGGGATGGAAGCACAGCCCCACCATCTGCCATGGACTGATCCAGACTGCACTAGAAAGGGGTGAGGCTCCAGAACATCTGCAATATATTGATGACATCATTGTGTGGGGGAACACAGCTGTGGAAGTGTTTGAGAAAGGAAAGGAAATCATCCAAATCCTCCTGGGAGCTGGTTTTGCCATTAAAAAGAGCAAAGTCAAGGGACCAGCTCGTGAGATTCAGTTCCTGGGAGTGAAGGGGCAAGATGGACGGCGTCAGATTCCTACAGACGTCATCAACAAGATCACAGCAATGTCTCCACCCACCAATAAAAAAGAGACACAAGCTTTCCTAGGTGCCATAGGCTTTTGGAGGATGCGCATTCCTGAGTATAGTCAGATCATGAGCCCTCTTTACCTGGTCACCTGCAAGAAGAACACTTTCCACTGGGGCCCTGAGCAGCAACAAGCCTTTGTCCAGATCAAGCAGGAGATCACTCATGCAGTAGCTCTTGGCCCAGTTAGGATAGGACCAGATGTGAAGAACATGCTCTACTCTGCAGCCGGGAACCATGGCTTGTCCTGGAGCCTTTGGCAGAAGGTGCCTGGGGAGACTTGGGGTCAAAGATACAGAGGCTCTGAGGCCAACTACACTCCCACAGAGAAGGAAATCTTGGCCACCTATGAAGGAGTCCAAGCCGCCTCAGAGGTGATTGGTACAGAAGCGCAACTCCTCCTGGCAGCCCGACTACCGGTGCTGGGGTGGACGTTCAAAGCAAAGGTTCCCTCTACGCACCATGCCACCAGTGCTACATGGAGCAAGTGGATTGCCCTCATCACACAGCGCGCCCGTACTGGAAACCTGAATGGCCCTGGGATTCTGGAAATAATTACAAACTGGCCGGAAGGTGAGAACTTTGGTCTCGCTGATGAAGGGGAACAAGAAGGGACACGGGCTGAAGAAGCTCCACCATACAACCAACTGCCAGCAGAAGATACACGATACGCTCTTTTCACTGATGGTTCTTGCTGCATTGTGGGAATGAAACGAAAGTGGAAAGCAGCCATATGGAGCCCCACAGGACAGGTCGCAAAGGTCACTGAAGGAGAAGGTGGATCAAGCCAACTTGCTGAACTCAAAGCTGTTCAATTGGCCCTGGACATTGCTGAGAGAGAGAAGCTGCCAAAGCTCTACCTTTACACTGATTCATGGATGGTAGCCAGTGTTCTGTGGGGATGGCTGGAGAGGTGGAAAGAGGCTAACTGGCAGCATAGAGGAAAACCAATCTGGGCTGCTGATGAGTGGAAAGACATTGCTACCAGAGTAGAGAAGCTACCTGTGAAAGTCTGCCATGTAGATGCCCATGTCCCCAAGAGTCGGGCTAATAAAGAACACCAAAACAATGAGCAGGAAGACCAGGCTGCGAAGACAGACATGTTAAAGATAGACTTAGATTGGCAACATAAAGGAGAGTTGTTCCTAGCTCGATGGGCCCATGATGCCTCAGGCCATCAGGGCAGAGATGCCACCTGTAAGTGGGCACGAGCCCCAGGGGTGGATTTAACCATGGACAGTATTTCTCAGGTTATCCATGACTGTGAGACATGTGCTGCCATCAAGCAGGCCAAGCGAGTGAAGCCCCTGTGGTACGGTGGGCGGTGGTCCAAGTACAAGTATGGGCAGGCCTGGCAGATTGACTCCATCCCACTGGCCCAGACACACCAGGGCAAGCACTACGTGCCCACAATGGTGGAAGCCACCACTGGATGGTTGGAAACCTACCCTGTGCCTCATGCTACGGCCCGGAACACCATGCTGGGCCTTGAAAAGCAAATCCTGTGGAGACATGGTACCCCTGAGAAAACTGAGTCAGACAATGGGACTCATTTCAAGAACAGCCTTATCAACACCTGGGCTAGCGAACATGGCATTGAGTGGGTGTACCACATCCCCTACCATGCACCAGCTGCAGGAAGAGTGGAGAGGTACAACGGACTGTTAAAAACCACATTGAAAGCATGAGGTGGGGGATCTTTCAAAAACTGGGAGCAGCATCCGGCAAAAGCCACCTGGTTAGTTAACACCTGAGGCTCCACTAACTGAGTGGGCCCTGCCCAGTCTGAGCCTTTGCATAGAGTAGATGGAGACAAAGTCCCAGTGGTGCATGTCAGAGGTTTGTTAGGGAAGACAGTTTGGATTAATTCTGCCTCGAATACAGACAAACCCATTTGTGGGGTTGTTTTTGCTCAAGGACCAGGTTGCACATGGTGGATAATGCAAAAAGATGGAAGAACACGATGTGTACCTCAGGGAGATCTGATTGTTGGGTGAGACCTATGTGTAAATATCACTGTTTGCTGAATGCGATTACCATTGTCTGTGTATAGCTGTATATTGGATGTATAATGTATGTGTTTGTAGAGTTAGAATTTAAATTAGTTTTAGTAGTAAGCAGACGATACGGGGATAAGGGGTGGAATGTCCTGGGTTGACTATATGATGCTTTAAACCCCAGTCATGTGTACCAAGGGACGCACTGAATTTTGTGTGCAAAAATGCGGTGCTTGAAAGAGAGGATGGGTGTCTGCATGCTGAGGGCAGCACTTGTATTTTTGAAATGAGCCCAGTTACCCATGCACTATCACAGGTGTGTTATGTGGGAAGGGGCTGTGCCTGTGTGAGATCTGCTTGCACAACTATTCCAATAGAGTCTTTTAATGAAACTCCTAATGGTACTAACTTCTCTATTTGTAATTTCACAACCAAAAGTGGATGCCACTTCAGCTGCACCACACAAGAACTTCTCTAGAGATGCTGCAGAATGCACATGATGGGTATCAGCAAGCGCCCAAATTCCAAACTGGACGGGATGCTAACTTTCTAAAGCAAATGCCATACCAGCCTAATATAGAATGGCTAGTGGCAGGAGTCCAAAATGCATCTCACAGAGCCTGATGGACACTCAAATCCGGTATCAAAGTTGTTACTGAAATCATCACCAAAATAGAGAAAGAAAGAGAACATCATGAGTCAGATGGCTTCTTGTGATGGACAAATCTGGAACGACCAACAGCTCCTCAGATTTTTAGCTTCCTCAGCAAACCAGTTCTAATTTTAAAAACATTAACCCTCCTCTTAACCATATAAACCTATGGATGCAGTAGAAAATTAAAACAGCAGCAGAACAGTACATATGTTCTGTGGACTGTCCAGAGGATCTTGCAAAAGAATTTGCATCAGGATAAAGAGAAGGGGAGAATGAAACAAGGCCTTTGTTTGACATAAGCACAAGCATTTCCCATAAGTAAACAAGTACTTTGCACAGACCTACATAGGCACTTAGCACCAGTTAGCATAAGAAAAACCTGGTGGGCCTAACTTGACAGGAGAGGGACTTGACAAAAAGCTTTAGACACATTCTACCAGAAGAACTAAGGGCAAGTGTAAAATGAGCCCTGTGCAGGGAAGCCATGAGGAAGAAGTGCTGCTTTAGGGCATGGAGGCCGCTCCTGGCCAGCGCCTGGACATTAGCTTCAAGTACAGGAACTGACAGAATGTATTTCTAACCCCCTGCCTATCGAATCACCTCAGCAGAGTCAAGATGGATGGTATTTTTGAGATACATTTCTGACATCATCCCACTGAAATTTACATGTGGCAGAGCAGCATTTTAGCAGGGTGCAGACCCCTGCCCTCCTGCCAGCTCAATAAAAGGGCTTTTGGCGGACAATGCATTTGTCTGCCGATTTCTTTGAATGAGGGAGGCCCCTCAGGACTGCTGTTGGCCATCCCCTGTGTGTGGCCATCCCCTGTGTGGATCTGCAAAAGCTTCAAATCAGCTACCTCAGCTTCCAGGGCCTCTCTTGGCCAGCATCCTGACGTGGGTGCAGGGCTGCTGCCAGGCACTGCTGGGACCCAGCGGGACAGGACCGGCTGTCTCACGTCCATGGAGCAGCCCTGACACAGCCAGGGCCATCCCGAAAGCAGACAAACGCTCACAGGTCAGCAGAGAGGAGCAAGGAGCACTGGGCTGCGCTCAGGGTATCTCAGCATGGTGCTCCAGTGGGAAGGGCAGGCAGGCCTTCCATATTCCGGGCGTCCCCTGCACCAAAAGGACGGGCATTTTGTCCTTTTCATCCCTCCACCCCAGAACCAGGCCTGACATCTCCTCCTCTGGAGTGGAGTTTTTCTAGTTACAAGGTCATCTCACGCTTGGCCAGTGCGTGAGATGAGGCTGCAATGACCTGTGATACCACCTCCATGCCAACCACAGCTCCATTGTATATTGTTCCTCTTTCACAGGTTCACTTCCCATCGATTGACCAGTCCATTGTTTCCCTGAAGGGTCAAATTCCCACCAGTTAAACCATAAGGTTTCCTTCATTCTCTGCTCTTCATTCTCCTGTTGATGAGCACAAGAGGGGACCAAATATGGCAGGGCCTTAGACATGACTTTGGTCCCTGACACACACAGGCTTCGTGTCCCACTGCTGGCCTTCAGTGCACTCAGCGAGATGTGGAACTGCACGGTGCTGTGGAACTGCACCTTCAGCACAGGGACCTTTCCAGCCTGACCTGCCCCTGTTCCTCTGGCTCTGTGCACAAAACACGGCGTGGCAGAGAACGGCAGCAGGGGCCTGTGTGTCCCAGGGCCCCGGATTTGCTTCAGCTCCACAGAGATGCAGGCAAAGTGAAGAAGCCAAACTGTTTATTAATGAAAGGCAAAAAAAGGGATGATATGGGAGGGGAAAAGGGAATGGGCAGGCAGGGTCTGAGGGCTTGAGAAATGGAGCTATCAAAAGGAAGAGTGGAAGGAAAACATAGGAATAGGCATGGTCTGAGGGCTGGTGAGATGACGCTGTCCAAAGGGAGAGAGGGTGGAGGGGCAAAAGTGGATGGACAGTGTCTGAGGGCTGGAGGGAGGGAGCTATCTACAGGAAGGGAGAGGGCTGAAGCCACGCGAGCCCCCCACAGGCTCAGCTGTACCAATCCTCAACTATGTCTAGAGCTCCAGGGGCAATGGGAGATGCTGTCCTCTTCAGTGTCTCCTGGTGCTGTTCTTGGGACACTGGCTCACTGGATCCAGAAAAGGACCCTATTTCTTCAGGTCTTAGGCCTAATTTAGCATGATGACTTTCAATGTTAGAGCAGGATGGGCTGGCATTGTTCTTTGGGGATTCTAGGCCTGGAAGAGAGAGAAAGAGAGCCATGGTCAGAGCCTGGATCTGCAGTGACCTGAGGAAAGCATCCAGCCAGGGCCACCCCACCCAACTCTTGCCATGGCCGAGAGAGAGGTGTTGCCAACAGGATCAGCAGCAAGCTGTAGGCCAGGAATTCCGCCCGTGTCCCTGAAATCTCTGTGTGCTCTTCCTACGCCACCTCTTGTCAACACATTGAAGGAAGCCCACTGCAGCCGGGACAGGGTTTGCAGCTCCCTGCTCAGGCATTGCAGCTCGCTGGCCCAGGCCGCTGCCCTCACTCACCCTGACTGTGATCCTGGAGCTCTTGCTGCTGCTCCCTCATCCTGGGAAACCCGGCCATCTCTGAGAACAAAGAATTCATCTTGGCCCTAGCGGCACAGCTCCCTGCCGGCGGCGCTGCCGGCGCTGTGGCCACACGGGCTGCTGGCCCGGCAGGGCTCAGCCCGGCCCTTGCCGCACGCTGCCACCCCAGGGCACGGCTGCCAGAGGGAGGCAGCAGCAATGCCCAGGCCAGGCGGGGCTCCACGGTGCTGGGCCCGGCTGGCGCTGCCGGGGCAGCAGGCGGGGCTGGGGCCGAGCTGCGGCAGGCTGGGCCGGGGAGGGAGCCCGGGCTCGTGGCTCACCCATGAACCTGATGGCCGCCTCTTGCAGGGGCTCCTGTGGGCTCCACAGGTAGCGCAGGGCCCGGCGCAGGTGCTCGGCCGCTCTGCTCCTGTGCTCTGCCAGCTGCAGAGAGCGGCAGGAGGGAAGGGTTGGCGTGGGCTCAGCCCTTGGGCCGGGCGCTGCCTGCTCCATGGGCACCCGGCTGGGGCCTACGGGAGCCTGGAGAAGAGCCCCCGTGGCCTCTGGCTGCAGCAGCGGGCAGGGGCACAGCTGCCCGGCCCCGCACACTGAGCGCCGCCCTCAGGGGCCTACTCCGGGCTGAGCCTGGGCCTTCCAGGCCCTCCTTACCAGGCACTCATCGACCCTCAAGGGTGGCTGCTTCTTCAACAGCTGTACGAGCTTCCTCCTCTTCAGGAACTCAGCCACACGAATCAGCGTTTCCCGAGAGGCCTGCAGAGCAGCAGAGACCCAGAGATGGCCCCACAGCCCAAGGCACCGGACCCACATCCCTGTGCCAAGGCCTGGAGGAGGCATCAGCCCGTGAGGCACCAGGGCAGGAGGCAGCCAAGCCCCCTCCCAGAGATCCACCAGCATCACAGGAAACCTCACCTTTGCCACGTCCCAGTTCTTATCATGACAGTAAATTAAAAGTTCATACAGGCTCTTGCTCACAATTGTCTTCAGGGTCTTTTTTCCCTCATCCACTACCAATTCTATCACCTTGCTGAAGAGTTGAATGGAGAGCACCTGCACATGGCTGTTGTCCTAGAGGAAACAAAAGACCTACTTCAATTGCTCCAGTCCCTGCTGGGCAAAGGCCTGAAAATCCAGAGGGCACAAAGTTTCTGGGAAACACCTGATGCCTGTGGCTCAGGATGCAGAAGCTTACGTGGTCAAAGAGCAGCAGCAGTGCCTCAGCCAGCTTTGGGGCAGTGGTGCTGGATACCAGGATGCCTTTGTGCTGGAGCACATTCGTGAGCACAGAGAGGGTCATGCTGACCACCTCTCCTTCTGCATCATCCAGCAGCTCCAGAAGGCTTGGAGACAGACAGCACATTCTCCTGGCCTGTGTGGAACACAAGGCTGTGCTGGGAAGCCAGGGACGGCTGCACCGCCAACACCAGTCTGGCACTGCAAGGCCACCCTGCTGCTGCAGGGCCCACAGGCCAAAGGCCTGACCCAAAGCCCTGGGGCAGGTGAGGCAGGAGAGCTGGGAGCAGCTGCCTCAGCTCCTGAAACCCTGCCAGCCCAAGGGGCTGCTTTCCCCAGTGCAGCTTCAGCCACGGCCCCCTTCTCACCATCAAGAGATCCTTGCTGACCACCACGAGGCCTCTGAGTGCCAGGCGACGCCTCTCCCTGCACTTGCTGTGCAGGAACCTCAACAAGACCTTCAGGACAATGCCACCACATTTCCTCAAGTCCAGGCACTCGAGGACCTGCAAGGCACAGGGCAGTGACAGGGAGCCGGCCAGCAGGAGCCCGGAGCCACACAGAGCCGGGCCCAGGCAGCAGCAGCAGCAGCAGAAGCACAGGGCATGGGCACCGTCCTGGCAGCTGTGGCTGTGAGAGGGCAGAGAGCTGGGAGGCAGCGCTCGCCTTGAGGCTCACCTCCACAAAGAATGCCAGGGCGGGCAGATCCCAGTATGGGTCCTGCCTGCTGAGCTGCCTGAGCAAGTGGAGTGCGATGCGAGAACACAAAGGGACCAAGGTACGGCGCATCTCCCTAGCGGGGAAAAAAGGCACCAAGACTCTGAGGTGGGGGGGCAAACATCTCCCAGGACTGACTCACAGAGGTCTGGTTTTTCCCCAGCATCCCTGGAGGGCATGTGGGTGCTCTGGCAGGCGGCCACTTCTGGACACCCTCCTCTCCCAGCCTTTTCCAGTCTCCTTGGCTGTCCCTCAGTGACGAGGCTCTCTAGCCCATGACCACAGGGACTGAGTGGGGCACAGGGCACAAATGCCGGGGGCAATGGGGACAAGGGGGTCTCACCTGGCCAGCAGACCCATGGCATAGTGCTGGGTGTGAGCACACAGCAGCGTGTCCCAGCCACGCTTGCGCTCCATAGCCACCACCTCATTGTCACAGCGCAGCCGGCAGAGCAGAGCCTTCATGGCCTGCACTGCAAACCTGTGTGCAGAGCAAAGCCCAGGTCACACTGGGAGCACTGGCACTGGCCACAAGGGCATGGGAAGGCCAGGAGGACTGGGACCTGTTGTAATTGCTGGGAAGGCGGTGTTCCTCCTGGCATGCTCTCCAGAAATTTCCAGCTTCCACTGGTGGCATCTGCTGTGTGGCGATGACAACATGGAAGAGCAGTGCCACAAACAGGTGGGAGGAATAAAGGATCATGGCCTCGTGGCACTTGGGCACCTGGAGAATCACCCAGAGCGCCAGAGTTGCCTGCAAAAGAAGCAGCCCAAGACAGCGCTCAGTGCCGAGGTGTCCATGGGGCAGGGCCCAAGGGCAGATGCAGGAGGAGCAGTGGGCCTGGTGCCCCCTGACCCTGCCCCTTGCCCAGGGTTCAGCCCAGCGCCTGAGGCATAGAGAGGACAGAGAGCTGCTAGCGAGGTGACTGAGGGGCAAGCAGAGGCCAAATCCAGAAACTCACAGCCAGGGCAAAAACGTCCCTGTCGTCCCCATCAGAGGTGCGTGTGCTGTGCAGTGGCCAATCCTCCATCACGCAGAGCAGTGTTGGCAGCACTTTCTCCACTGCTGGTCCCGATGAGCCTATGGTTCTCCACATCATTGCAGCAGCTCTGTGGGATCAGAGCTCTGTGTCAGGGGCATCTCAGTCCCAGTACTGTGCCCTGTGCAGCTGTGGGGGCCCAGGTGACAGCGCCCCAGTGCCCTGAGGGGCAGGGAGGGAGCATTGGCAGCAGGCTCGGGAAACAGAGGGGCCCCAGGGTCCTGGACCTCTCTGCCTGTCTGGCAGAGCCCATAGCACAGGCTGTGCAGGGCCATGGGCCCCAAAGGCTGGTGAGCCCTGAGCTGTGCAGGCACGTGGGCCCCGTACCTGTCACACGTTGGGGCACAGCGCAGGAGGCTCAGCACCACGTCCACAGGGTGTTCTTCAGCCAGCCTCACAATGTCACTTTTCAGCCTGGCATCCACAGTGCCATGAGACACCAGCCTCTGGTGAATGTTCCTCACAATGGCTGGCACCTGGAGGAGGCATGGGGGAGATTTTGAGTGCTGTCCAAGGCAGCAACTTGCCCAGCTTCCCCCAAGAAGGGCTTCCCTTCCAGTCACACTGTGCTGGACTCAAAGGCCGAGGGGGCCCAGTGACCATGGCTTGAGGGGACACACGGTCCTGGCAGGCCTCCAGGCCTGGCCTTGGGCTGCTTACCTGCTGCTGAGGAGAAATAGCACTCTCGTTGAAAGAATCCTCAGTGGGAGCATGAATCCCAGTGGGAGCTGGCCTGGTGCCAGTGTTTGTGATGCCCTCAGTCATTCTGGTGTCAGTGTTTCTGATGGCCATGTTCCCAGTCATTGCCATGTGAACAGCCTTCACCCTTTGAGAATTCATTGCATTATTTCCTGAGTGTGCTGTCCATTCTGGGCCGGCATGAGGCTTTGCCTGGAACTGGGTCGGCCTGGAGTCAGGCTGGGCTGGGCCCTCAGCTGCTGAGGTGCCGGTCTCTCTGCGCTGAATGCGCAGGAATTTCCGTAACCTCTGCAGGAGAACAAAGGACAGGGAAGGCAGGGACATTGCATGGCATGCTCCACGCATGGTGCTGGGCTGAGCAGGGACAGCAGGCCCAGCCCAGGTGGGGGTGGCTGCAGGTACCTTCAGGGTTTGGCGGAAGCGGCCAGGGCCAGGTTCCTGCTCTTGTGTCTTGTCCAGGGCTGCACCTGGCAAAGAGCGAGCGCAGCCAGAGCTGAGGGGCTGCAGGAGAGGCCGGAGAACACAGCCCAGCCCTGCACTCCCCAGGCTGGGAGAGCCCCGGGATGCCCCAGGGCATGGAGCACGGCCACTGCGGGGTGTCTGCCCAGCCCCTGTTCCATCCTGTCCATGGCCATGTCCCCAGGGGATGGGATGGGATGGGATGGGATGGGATGGGATGGGATGGGATGGGATGGGATGGGATGGGATGGGATGGGATGGGACGGGACAGGATGGGATAGGATGGGGCCAAGTTGGCTGTAGCCATCAGCCCTGTGGCCCAGCTCTGCTGCTCACCATCCTGCAGTGTCTGAAACTGTTCCGGTTTTTCAGGCTGTTGTGCTGGGGCAGCTCCAGACCTTTTCTTTTCTTTCCCCCTGAACACTTTGAACAGGCTGAGGAATCTGCCTGCCATGTCAGAGTCTGGCCTTGAGGGCACCTTACAGAGAGATGCCTGAGGAAAGCTCAAAGTCAACAAGTTGTGCAGTTGTGCCTTGAAGGCACCTGAGACAGGGAAGCGTCAGGAAGAGTGGTGGACTGCAAGTCCTGCACTCTGGGTTTGAGGGCTCCTGTCACAAGGACAGGAGGCTCCTCATAAACTGTTGTGGTCACCAGATCCCACGGTTTTGCCTCGAGGGCACCGGCTGCAGGGATGGGAGATGTCTCGGAAAAGCTCCAAGTCACCAAGTCTCTCAGTCTGGCCTCACAGGCGCCTGCAAAAGAGATGTCTCGGGAAGGCCAGGGGCCACCAAGTCCGGCAGTCTGGCCACGAGGTCACCTGTAGGAACAACGACTCGGAAAGCTCCGGGTGGGACAGGAACGAGCGCACTGTGCTGGGGCTCCTCACGGCACTGCTCTGTCCTGTCCTGTCCCGGTGCGTGCTCTGAGCATTGTGGCATGCTCTTGACACCACCAGCTCCTTTGTCACCACGAGTCACAAAAGGCCCTTGGACACCGGGTTCCGTTCCGTGGCACGGTGACCGTGCTGCAGCATGTCACAAAGGGCCCTTGCACACACTGCCGCCTGCCCTGGGGCCGCCCCCAGCCCAGCCAAAGTGGCCCAGGCTGGAAGGAATGCCTGGCCCCAGGTGTCTAAGGCAGCCCCACAGGATCTTTAGGAAGGGCTCAGAGCATCAGCAAACGCTGCCCTGCTCTGCGGGCTCAGGGCAGCAGAAGGAGCCCCCAGGGCTGCCAACGCAGCCGTGCTGGGAAGGGCACGGGGCCTTCCAGGGAAGCTGGCACGGCCTCCTTGGGACACGTCCTGGCCCGTGGCCATCCTAAACCTGCGGGTGTGATACGCACAAGGAATGTGTGGGCCAGGGCACGAATGCTGCTCTGAGCCCTGGGGCCCGGGCAGCGCTGACAGCAGCAGCTGTGGCAGAGTCCCTGCCCAAGCAGAGCTGCCACCCCCCGAGCCCTGGCAGCGCTGGTGCCCGTCTCCTGCCCCAGAGACCTGTGCCTCCGGGGGCTTCTGTGCCACAGGGAGCCAAAGCCCACCTGCATTGGGGGCTGTGCTCCTTCCTGCAGGGGATGATGGCCAGAGCACCTGGAGAAACTGCTGGCAAGACTTGGTCTCTGTCAGATGATGTTTCTCCTTCCTGAAATGTATTTTTTTCATGGAAGGCATTCGCAGTAGCACCACAACACCATCCCTTTCTGAGTTTCCCAGGGCAATTAGATTGCAAAGTAACACTGTGATGTTTCCTTGTGCTTTTCTCACTCTCTTTCCTCCATTCTGGGAAAAATAGAATCTGCCCAGGCTCTGATATTCTCAGCTTCAGTTGCTGCCTGTCTGGCTGTGGCAGCTCATGTCCAAACAAAACTGTGTCCCTGCTGAGCACAGCAATGGGTGGCCACAAATGGGGAGGTTCCCCAGTGAACAGGAAGGCAGTCACGTGGAAGTGCAGAGGATAAGGATAACTCTGGGAGGAGAAGCTGTTCAGTGTCTCTGATTATGGTGCCCGCACCCTGAAGCAGCAGCCAGGAGAAGTGCTGTAAGCAGACAGGGGCAGTTTTGGGCACCACAATATAAAAAGGTAGTAAGCTATTAGCCAGAATGCAAAGGAGGACTGCAAGGATGGAGTGTGGTCTGGAGGGGCAGCCCTAGGTGCAGCTGAGGCCACTCTAGTCTGTTCAGCCTGGAGGAGAGTAAAGGGCCTCATTGTGGTCTCCAACATCCTCCTGAGGGGAATCAGAGGGGCTGCTGCAGCTCTCGTCACTGTTGGGAGCAGTGACAGCACTCGAGAAAAGGGCAGGGAGCTGGGACAGGGCAAGTTTCATTTCCATATCAGGAAAAGGTTTTTCACCCAGAGCACGGTCGGGCACTGGCACAGGTTCCCCATTGACGCAGCCCAGCGGAGCCCAGGCCGGCTCTGGGGAAAACTCCGGCGCTGTGCCAGGAGTGGGGAACGGCCAAGGCGTGGGCTCTGCCTGTGGCTGAACCTGATGAGCCACTGCTCAGTGGCTCGGGATCTAATAACTGCGGCACGGAGCAGGCAAAAGAGAAGGAGGAGGCTCCTCCATTGTGAGGTTCCACAGGCAAAGGTTTATCCCAAGGGAAGGATTCAGAAGCAAAGAGCCACCAGCACTTCTGTGCACGGCATTTTATAGGGGTACAACTCAGGGGGTGGATACAAACCATTGAGCAAGAAGGAATCTGCAGGGCAGGAGCGAGGGGATTACATCAGGGGCTTGGGACTAATTAGGACAGATGGGAGGAGAGGGTAGGTGCCATGGGCCAGTGGGTTTTCCTGCAATAGGGGAATTCCAAAGGGGTGGTGCAGTCAGGGATTGGTCCAAGACAAAACTGACAGGGAAGGTTCAGGAATAAAGAGCTGGGTTACCTTGACAGGCAGGGAAGGAGCTGGAACAAAGAGTGGGGAATGGCATGAGGGACAGCTTTGAGGGAGGGCAAAACCTAGGGGTAAACCAGCTTGGGGAAAACAGGGTGTACATTAAAACAAACTATTATACAATAACTGATAAATAAACACAAACTGCAACACCCCAGGGAAATGGGCACAGCACCAAGCCCATCTGAGGTTGAGAAGACTTTGAACAACATCGAGCAGTCACTCAAGCTTTTAGACACTACATCAAAAGTCAAGGGTTGTGAACTCTAGGTTTACATGAGTATATACTCCTGAGTTTTACTTTAGGCAGTGTTTTAAGAAACTTGTTTTATATCCGATCATTGCCCAGTTCCTTGTAGATTGTGTGGAACATGTAATCCTTTTGTTTTCATTGCTTGTTAGGACTATAAAAAAGAATATTGGTGCTGGGTGACTCAGAGACACCCAGTGTGTGTTAAGTGCAGTATACAGGGCATAAAGCGAAGGAAAAGAGAAGAAGTAGTAATACATACTGGTAAGTTTGGAAATTAAGATAGCATTAAGAATGAATAACACAAGAAGTAAAAATGTTATTAAAAAGAGTCCACTAGAATGTATTTTAGCACATGAGAAAGATTTGGGAGGAATCCTGGAGGGTAATTTTTCAAAGAAAGGTAATCTGATTAAGTAGTCTACCCCATGGTAGTAGCCTTGGTATCAGTTAGAAAGTGGTGAAAAGTGATCCCCTTATGGAACTTTAAATTATCATACATTGTGACAGTTGATGTTATTTTTATGAAAAGAAGAAAAATGAGATCATGTGATATATGCAGACATGGTTTCTACCCTGGAGAATAAACCTGAGTGGCAGAAAGAATGTGGCTTTGATTTGGCCCCACAGGACCCTTTAGTCCTAACCTTGGAAAGAAATACCAGGCAGAAAATAAAGAGATGCTGTTCAGCATGTAGCATAGGGCAGAGATGTTTGAAATTGGCTAAAAAGCATGAGGAAGATTGTGTTCTAGGTGTCCAAGAGTTACAGCCGAGTTACCCCAGGACAGCTTGGGTACACTCCCCCTCACCCAACCACTCCACACCCTGAATGAAACCCAAAAGGCAGTGAGGATGAGATGAATAATCCTGGGGAGGGGACAATTTCAGAGACCCCTGTGACAACACACACAAGGAATAAAACCAAGGAAACTCTGCCTTTAGTCACCCCTTAAGGCCAGTAGTGGGTCCCCAAGGAGAAGCCATGTGGGTGAACTTCTGCTTTTCTACTAGTGACCTGAATCATTGGCAGGAAAAAGTTAAAATTTATAGAGAAAACCCCAGCAAAGTAGAAAACGATTTGAGTTCATAGCCAAGAATCGAGACCCAGACTGAGGTGATACTGATTTCATGCTGACAGAGCTAAGAAAACCAGCAAAAGAGTTGGTGATAAAGGTAGCCAGAGCCCATCTGCAGGGACAAATTGCTAGTGGAGCCTGACAAGGTACAGTGGACCAGCTGTTTCCTATTGTAAACCCTTTGTGGGACCCAAATGATGCAGGCAGCTGTGCAATGTTAGCCAGATACCAGGAACTAGTCAAATTTGAATTAAAAAATGCCATTCCAGAAGCAATAAATTGGTCAGTAATATATAATGTTACACAGGGACAGCAGGAGTCACCCACTGACTTTGTGAACAGGCTCTGAGCAGCTGCACGGAAACGCACAGCCCTGGATCCCTGGTCGGATATGGGAAAGCAGCAGTTCCTTTCCCTGATGTTTGGGCAATCTAGCCCAGATGCCAGGCAGGAACTTCAGAAGCTGAAAGAGCCTGTAAAGAGAGACTTAAAGGCATTAATGAAAAAGCATGGAAGGTGTAAGATAATAAAGACAGAGAAAAAGAAAAAGAACTCCCTGCAGCCATGGTGGCAGCTCTGGATCAGCTCCAGGGAGAGGACGTGGGCGGGGATGAAGCAGAGGCAGGGGCCAAAATTCCAGAGGCAGAGGAGGTTCAAACCAGCCACAGGCCAAGCTGGGGCCAAATCAATGTGCATCTTGTAAGAAAGGACACTGGAAATGCCAGTGCCCAGAGTTAGCAGACACAGTGCACAAAACTCTTGTAGCCACTCTAGATGATAAGAAATGACCAAGACTGGTAGATCTTACCCTAGCAGGCCCACTGGTTAAAATACAGCTGAAGAATGAGAACGAAGTTGGATTTTTAGTAAATACTGGAGACACATTTTCACTGTTGAATCAAGCATTGATACCCAAAAGTGAAAACTGTCTTCAAGCAAGAGGAGCCACTGGCCAGCCCGAAAATGCATTCTTCCTGAAACTGCTTAAATGTAAAATCAAGAAGAAAATGGGAATACATCAGTTTCTTGATTTACCAAACTCACCCAAATCTGCCCTAGGCAGGGATTTGCTGGAAAATTTAGAAGCGACACTTAACTTTAGAAAAAGAAAAATGAAATTTAAGGTATCTGAAGACAAATTGGTTTTAGCATTAGGACTGACAATTGACACAAGACCAACAAACAATAATAACTCTTTAGAGCAAGTACTGAATCAGGTGTACCCAAGAGTAGGGGATACCGATAGGCCAGGAAAATCAAAATGAGCAGACCCTGTAAAAATCGAGCTACAGACAAGAGTTAGGCCAGCAGTCAGAAAGCAATAGCCTTTAAGATTAGAAGATAGGAAAGGAATACAGACAACAATCATTAAATTCCTGACGTTAGGATTATTGGAAGAATGGGAGTCAAAATTTAATACTCCTAGATTGGCAATAATCAAACCCAATGGAACTTAGAAACTAGTGCAAGATTTACAGGCAATTAATGGTTTCTACCTTACTACCTTACTAGCTAAGCTTTGAGATGATTTTATTTGGTTTCCAGTGATAGATGTGAAAGATGCTTTCTTCTGCCTGCCACTTGCAGAAGAAAGTCAAAATATATTTGCTTTCTGTAATGAGTTAATGTCTTAGTTTGTTCATCAAGACTACAGAAGGGGGAAAAGCCAATAATAGAAAAACCGCAAGAATAGATGTGACCAACTAATATGTTGCAAGATGAATATAATGGGCTAATATATTGCAAAATAACTGTTATAAGGCTTAAACCACAAGCTGTCAGAAGCTAATATGTTGAAAGGCTAACTAAGCAAATGTGTAACTATATGTAGCTATGTGCCTATATATGGTAAAGGCTATTGTAAGACCTCGAGGAAGAGGATGGGAGCCTTCATCCAGACGACCACCAGAAGGCAGAATAAGACCCCCTAGCAACTATCGGCGCAGACGCAGAGAACACCGGAAGGACACCCAACAACAACAGATAAAAAGGAGGACTGAACTGCGGAGTGGTGTGGGCCGAAGGAGGAGCGGTGACTCCCCGGCTACACCCAGCGCTCCCGGGTGGGTGCAAGCCTTTTGTTGGCTTCACTCAGTGCTGTAATTTGCCTATTATCGCTTGCTTTATCAATTAATAAATTATATTTAATTTGGACTCACTTGTTGGTGGTTGGTTCCTCACCGCAACTTATAACAAATTGGTGCCGTGACTCGGATCGGGAAAATTCTTGGAGAAGAGAACCTGTCGGGGAGGCGCCCCACCTCACGGTGGCCCCAAGGTTGCCATTCTCCAGGACCCCCGACTGATGAACCCAAATTCGATAATAGGCAAATTGAAGGCCGGCAACCCCATAATCTTTGTGCACGAAGCCCGGACAAGACGCAGCGAGGAGCGTGAGTATAAGCCCTGGGTAGTTTCCGGTTGGGGTTGGGATCCCGGAGCGTGGCACTCCCGGAGTGCGGTGTGTGAGACGTCCTCTGGATGGTGCGAGTGCGGACCCCTTATAGTGCGGTTCCCAAGTACCCGCGAGGGACTGGGCCATGAACGGGGGGAAGTGAGAGAGTGTGTGCAAGAAGACGCTCCGGGAGGGGATAAGGGGAGAGTAAACCCTCTAAAGACACTCCGGAAGATGGGACAGGGGAAGAGCAAGCCCTCTAATTCCATAAAGAAAGGACCTCGTATAGGGCTCCCCTCAATACATCCAGATAGCCCTTTAGGCTTGATGATTAAGTTCTGGGATACTTATCCCTCTAGAAGGGGGAAGGACCGAGCAAAAATGATCCATTATTGTATGGAGGTTTGGGGAGGGAAACAAATCAGGGCGGATAGCCTTTACTGGCCTGTGTTTGGAGCATTTGAGGATTGGATCTGTCAAGCCCTGAACACATATGTTAATTCAAAGGAACCATTTAGTGCGGAGGGAAGTGAATATGCTGCCCTGTGGATTGTTGGTGAGACCCATTTCTCCCTATTTGTACTAAAATCTAAGAAAAAAGAAGAAGAGATCAGGAGATAATTGGGAAATGCCTGATCTTTCTCCTCCACCTTATTTACCACCCCTACAAAATCCTGATGCACCACCCCCTCCTGTTGGGCAAGCTTTGCTGAAAATGCAATTTGTAGCCAAGGCATGGGTGGATATTAGAAAGAAGCTAGAGAAGATGGAGGATTGGCAGGACAGAGGCTTAGATGAGTTGTTAAGGGAGGCCCAGAAGGTGTATGTCAGAAGGGAGGATCAGAGTCACAAGCAAATGAGGATAATGGTAGAAGCAGTACGAGAGGGTCAAAAGAAGGGGCAAATGAGTCAGAGGGTTCCAGGTATACAAAAGAAAGATGAAGCAAGAGAAAAGGGGGGTGGGGTCGTTTGCTATTACTGCGGGAAGAAAGGACACATGAGACGGGAATGCCGCGAAAGGCAAACAGATGAGAAACAGTTTCGGGACTAGGGGTGTCAGGGGCTCTTCTTGCTGGGGAAAAGAGAAACAACGGAGCCCCTGGTAAAGCTTAAAATAGGTCCCCAGCAACAGGTATACGAATTCCTTGTGGATTCGGGTGCCGAACGATCTACGGTACAAACTCTCCCCAAAGGATGTAATTTGTCTGCAGAAGTAGTGCAGGTAGTGGGAGCTAAGGGGGAACCCTTTGGTGTACCTATGATAAAAGATGTGGTAATTGAAGGGCCTTCTAAAATAGGAATAGGGTCCTTATTGTTGGTCCCAGAAGCCAATTATAATCTTTTGTGGCGGGACCTTATGATTGAATTAGGAATAGGGATAGAGATAATTGAAGATAAATTAAGAGTAAAATTATGCCCTTTAAGGATCAGTGATGAAGAAGAAATTAACCCAGAAGTTTGGTACACTCCAGACACTGTAGGCAGATTGGATATTCCTCCTTTTGAGGTAACCATTAAAAATCCCAAAATTCCTATCAGGGTAAAGCAATACCCCCTATCCAGCAAAGGGAGGAAAGGATTAAAACCAGAAATGGAACGGCTATTGCAGCAGGGGTTGCTTGAACCTTGCATGTCACCCTTCAATACTCCCATACTACCTGTTCAAAAATCGGATGGGAGCTATAGGTTAGTACATGATTTGAGAGAAATTAATAAAAGAACAGTTGAAGGTTCCCTGTGGTAGCTAATCCATATACCTTACTCAGTAAACTGGGGCCTGAACACAGATATTACACAGTGGCAGACCTTAAGGACACATTTTGGGCTTGCCCACTTAAGGAAACATCACGAGATTTTTTTGCATTTGAATGGGAAGACCCAGACACACACCCCAAGCAACAACTTCGATGGACAGTATTGCCCCAGGGATTTACAGAATCCCCTAATCTGTTTGGACAAGCTTTAGAACAGATCCTGCAGGAATATCACCCCAAGGAAGGGACCACCTTAATTCAGTATGTGGACGATTTGCTAATAGCAGGAAAAGAGGAAGAATCAGTTAGAAAGGGAAGTATAAAGCTGTTAAATTTCCTTAGTCTAAAAGGGCTAAAAGTTTCAAAATCTAAATTGCAGTTTGTAGAAAAAGAGGTAAAATATTTAGGACACAGGTTAATTGAGGGAACAAAAAAGTTGGATCCTGACAGGGTCCAGGGTATACTCTCCCTTCGTGCCCCAAGGAGTAAAAGGCAAGTTAGACAACTGTTGGGGCTATTTGGATATTGTAGACAGTGGGTTGAAAATATTAGTAGGAAAACCAAATTCCTGTATGATAAGCTCACAAAGGAGGGACTAGTTAAGTGGTCTAAAGAAGATGAGGAACGACTGGACACATTAAAGACGGAGCTGGTGAACGCTCCGGTTCTCAGCCTCCCAACCTCAGAAAGCCTTTTTATCTGTTTGTCAATATGGATGAAGGTATTGCATATAGGGTATTAGCACAAAATTGGGCAGGGAGTAAAAAGCCTGTGGCATATCTTTCCAAATTATTGGATCCTGTTAGTCGGGGATGGCCAACTTGTCTCCAAGTAATAGGGGCAGCAGCGCTATTGGTGGAGGAAGCCAGCAAGGTTACCTTTGGAGCAGAGCTGCATGTACCATCTCCACGTAATATTAGGGGAGTTTTACAACAAAAGGCTGAAAAGTGGATCACGGATGCGAGGCTCTTGAAATATGAAGGGATACTAATAGCATCCCCAAAATTAAAATTAGGCACTACATTCCTTCAGAACCCAGCCCAGTTCCTTTACGGGGAACCTGAAGAAGAACTCATTCACGACTGTCTGCAGAACATTGAGGAACAAACAAAAGTTCGCCCCGACCTAGAAGAAGAGGAGTTAGAAATGGGAGATAGGTTGTTTGTGGACAGATCCTCTTGAGTAGTGGAAGGGAAAAGAAGGTCAGGGTATGCAATAGTGGATGGCAAAACCCTTTCAGTGGTAGAATCAGGACCCTTGAGCCCTAGCTGGTCAGCCCAGGCATGCGGACTCTACGCTGTCTTACGAGCTTTGGAATGGCTTAAGGGCAAAACCGGAACTATCTATACAGATTCTAAATATGCGTTTGGCATCGTGCACACTTTTGGAAAGATTTGGGAGGAAAGGGGATTAATCAATTCCCAGGGCAAGGGGTTAATTCATGAGGAACTAATACGATGAACCCTTAAAGCCATAAGAGGCCCTGCAGAGATAGCGGTCGTGCATGTTAAGGGCCACCAAACAGGAATTGGAGCCACTACCCGAAGGAATAATTTAGCGGACCAGGAAGCTAAAAGAGCAGCTTTGATGACACTCCAAGAAGGTAGTATTGTGAGATCTAGAGAAAATTGTTCTACATGTGGTAAAGATTTAGAGGAGACCCCCTGTTATGCTTGCTGGAAGACTTTTGGGACCGAGGCTATAAGGTGTTCTTGTGACAACCCAGAGAAAATCCGTTGTTGGTATCATGGCTCAAAATATATCCTAACTTTCTCTGCAAAGGAACAGGAGAAATTAAAGCAGATGGGAATACAAGAAAAAGAAAGGAGTTGGTTGTTGCAGGATGGGAGGGAAGTGGTCCCAAAGGCCTTAGCCCTAAGAATACTCCAGGCAATACATGAGAAAACACACTGGGGCACACAAGCATTAATTGATCAGTTTGCTAGAAAATACATGTGTATCGGGTTACATAACTTGGCAAAGCAGATTACTCACCGGTGCCTCACCTGTCAGAAGGTTAACAAACAGCACCAGAAGTCCCGGGTAATGGGAGGAAGGGAGTTGGCCCATAGACCATTCTCCCATGTACAGACAGATTTTACAGAATTACCTAAAGTAGGACGATACAAATACTTATTGGTCCTGGTAGATCACCTGACCCACTTTGTAGAAGCCTTTCCCACTGCTCGAGCAACAAGTCATGTGGTGGTTAAAACAATACTTGAGGAAATAATTCCTAGATATGGCTTAATTGAAGTGATAGATTCTGACAGGGGCCCTCATTTTGCTTCCAAGGTAGCAAAAGAAGTTTTTACTGCTTTAGGAACACAATGGCAATATCACACCCCATGGCACCCTCAGAGTTCGGGCAGAGTAGAGAGAATGAATGGAGAAATAAAGAGACAATTGACTGAAATAATGATAGAAACAAGAATGTCCTGGCCCAAATGTTTACCACTGGCCTTACTGAATATCCGTACCCAGCCACGGACAGATGTAGGGATTTCCCCATTTGAGATGTTATATGGAATGCCATATGACATGGAGGCACCGGCAGATCATCCTTGTCTGGAAAATGTACAGATAAACCAATATCTAACCCATTTGATGAATAGGAGAAGGGAGCTCCGGGATAAAGGGTTACTAGTGCAGAGACCCCCTTTAGATGTTGCCCTCCATCAAATCAAACCTGGGGATAAAGTGTTGATTAAGACCTGGAAAGAAGCTTCCCTAACACCTTGTTGGGAAGGTCCGTATGTGGTATTGCTTACCACAGAAACTGCCATTCGAACGGCTGAGAAAGGGTGGACTGATGCTAGTCGAGTAAAGAGACCAGTTGAATCTGAGCGCACATGGAAAGTAATGAGTCAGCCCGGAAATCTGAAGGTTCAGCTCAAAAGAGACTAGTCCTCACCTAGATCAAGAGGACCTTTTGGTTCTCCCCAGCAGGAACTGCAAAAAGAAAAAAAAAAACAAAACAAAAAGCCAGGAACCAGCGTAGTGAATGTGTTGGACAGATTTTGGCCAGTTTGGCTTGGACTCTGAATATTAAGACATTGTACCCTAGAGACTTTGAAACAAAACAACCATATGGACAAATGGAACTACCAATGTGGCAGCCTGCCCTACTTGATGATAGAGTGTGTCCAGAGGCACGTGAGAGGGAGCAATTGTGCTGGAATCTCTTGGAAGAACGAATCCTCCAATGGTGTAGGGATATGCTATCTTTAGAGTCTGAAAGGGTAACCCTTCAAGATATACAATCAGAATATTTTACAAAACAATTCAAAACATTTAAATATTTAAAATGTACAAAATGCACCTTTGTACCTCTTGGATCCAGTTCGAATGTGGTAAATGTAGAGCACTAAAATGGATTTATGCTAGACGTTTATTTTATAATTTATGTGCGGAGTTATCACGAACACCGGAGGAACTCTATGTGGGAAAGACAATTAGAGTGGTTTATTGGTGGGCCCAGGTCTGTTCAGAATATACATCAATTATTCGAGAACAGAGAAGAGGCTTACCGGGCAGTCAACGCCAAGGCAATCTGCACATATGTTACTCTTTTAGTTTATTGTAAGAAATCACACATAATCACTTTTGAGTGTGATAAAAACGTATTTGTGCCTTATCCTTATTCTGTACTTAGCATTAAGTGGTATGCCGAGAACGAATATTGGCGCCATCGTCGTCTACGGGTTTATTCCCGAAGACCAACAAAAAATTATGGATGCTAGATATATTGCAGAATTTGGGGGTGGGAATGTTATCCTTTTGTATGCCTTTGTTTGCAGGATTTGCCAAAAACGGTGGTGGGTCCAATACCGCCGAGAAAGGCCTGCGGCTGGTATTTATAGAGCGTGTTAAAAGGGGAATTAACAGAAACCATTCTAAGATTAGGGGAGCTTTGGGGGAGTGGGTAAGATATGCATTTTTACAGGCAATAGGGAATCTTTACTAAGGGGTCTAAATTCAGAGGCATGTTGCTCTCATGCTAGTTAACCCACTCCCTTTGTAAAAAAAAATACTGCTGGAAATAGATGCCCGGTATTATTGCAGTTCTCCTTTGAAAAAGGAATTGGGAACCGTATCGAGAAAGGCAAGAGCAAAAGGGATCCCTGAGCAAATACCTCTGCTGCTGAGAAGATGGTTCACCCCATGGCCCGATGCAACCGGATCGACAGGTGAGGCAGAGAGGAAAAGCTAAAGGGACCTGCGACTCACAGTGGAGCGTGCTTACTGCCTCTCAAATATTGAAGTTCCCTTGAGGACTAACACACTCCGGGAATCCGAAAGGACTGCTCTCCACTCTCCAGGGAACTCAAAGAGTATGTAAAATCTTTAGAATAGAACCTCACCCTTTTTGGCAAATCTGTGATAGGGAACATAGGAATAAGTAACTAGAAATTTAGAGGGGGGAGGAGAACATCTAATTCAAGCAGATATGAGATTCACTTAAATCTATTATAAGGGTTTTGTTTGCAGGACTGGATCCTTGAATGCTCCCACAACCCATATATCCCAGTTTTTTTAAGAAAAAGCAGCCAATCATCAATAAGATCAGCAACTTTCAAGGAATCTTACAATAATGAGATCCAAGCGGCAATGGTACCTCTATGTGATCTTATTTTCAAGATTAATCAGCAGAGGGCAGACTGATACAGAATACGACCCTTACCAGCCATTTAAGTGGGTTCTACGCCACCTTTCAGACAAAATTGTTATCAAAGAAACTATTACATCAACCGACCCATCTTTTGAATTTAGATTAAAGGACATTTTTCCCCTGCGACTGGGATTTCCTCGTTTTGGAGAACAAGCACTGCACCAAACCTATTGGTGTCCTGCTTCTAACCCAGGCAAAAGTTACTGTAATTATCCTGGATACGGGTACTGTGGATATTGGGGTTGTGAGACTATTGTAACAAGTAATAGATGGCAACCACAGCAACCTGATAAGTTCCTGCAAGTCAAGTACGCTCCCCGTGGCTGTCGCAAACCACTGTTCGATAGTAGCAAACAGATACATACGTCCCGGGATGGGAGAAAGCACACTTGCATGGGTTATACTATGACAATTCTGCAACCAGCCCATAAGAGTTGGGCCACGGGAAGAGTATGGCCGGTATTTGTTCGCGCCTTTCGTGATATTTGGGTGAACATACAAATTGTCCAACTTTTACCATCGGTACCCCGACCAATTGGACCCAATCCAATTCTTACAGCAGGTGGGCCCAAAAAGGGAGCCACGGCTAGTCACAACGTTACTTTTAATAATCCCTTAGAGACTTCAGCTTTTTATGATCCGTTTCTTAATGTATTAAATGCTCCCTTTTTATCACTGAATCAATCTAACTCAAACCTTAGGAAATCATGCTGGCTATGTTATGATGTGAAGCCCCCCTTTTATGAAGGTATCACCCTCAATATCCCCTTTAACTACTCAACAATGGAGAATCCACATCAGTGCAGGTGGGACACTCCCCGGAGAGGAACTACCCTAAGTCAGGTCACAGGCCAAGGCAAATGTTTCGGTAATGCAGCCTCAGCAAGGTGGATGGGCAATTTCTGCACCGAATTTATCATGCCTAAGAGTAAGAACTATAAATGGGCAATTCCGGCCACATCAGGAATGTGGGTTTGCCAGTGATCTGGGGTAAGCCCCTGTATACTCCTTGATAAATTCGATAATGCTAACGACTTTTGTATTCAAGTCTTAATGGTCCCAAAGGTCCTGTACCACAAGGAAGAGGAGATGTATCACCCCTTAGAAGAACCAGCCCAAATCCAAACAAGGGAGGTAATAACGGGAATAACCATAGCAATGCTCCTCGGTTTAGGTGCTACCGGCGCAGCCACAGGTATCTCAGCCCTTGCAACTCAACAGCAAGGGCTCTCTCAACTACAGATGACTATTGATGAGGACCTACAGAGAATAGAGAAATCAATTTCCTTCCTCAAAAAATCTCTCTCTTCACTTTCAGAAGTCACCCTGCAGAACAGACGAGGGTTAGACCTCTTGTTCATGCAGCAAGGAGGGCTATGTGTCGCTCTAAGAGAAGAGTGTTGTTTTTACGCGGACCATACCGGAGTGGTCCGAGACTCAATGGCTGAATTGAGGGAAAGGCTGGCACAAAGGAAGAGAGAAAGAGAGGCCCAACAAGGATGGTTCGAGTATTGGTTCAACCAATCCCCATGGTTAACCACCCTACTCTCTACAATAGCAGGACCAGCAATTATGATAATTCTTGGGCTAACTTTTGGACCCTGCATATTTAATACAATACTTAAGATAGTGAAAGGAAGGTTAGAGGCAGCCCATCTCATTTTAATCAAGACCAAATATGAACCGGTAGAAAATCTAGAATTGGGAGAGGAAGCCACCTTGAGTCAACTTGCATTAAGACGATTTGATGAACAAAATGGGTAAAAGAAAAAGGGGGAAATTGTAATGAGTTAATGTCTTAGTTTGTTCATCAAGACTATAGAAGGGGGAAAAGCCAATAATAGAAAAACCGCAAGGATAGATGTAACCAGCTAATATGTTGCAAGATGAATATAACGGGCTAATATATTGCAAAATAAATGTCCTAAGGCTTAAACCGCAAGCTGTCAGAAGCTAATATGTTGAAAGGCTAACTAAGCAAATGTGTAACTATATGTAGCTATGTGCCTATATATGGTAAAGGCTATTCTAAGACCTTGAGGAAGAGGACGGGAGCCTTTGTCCAGACGACCACCAGAAGGCAGAATAAGACCCCCTAGCAACTATCGGCACAGACGCAGAGAACACCGGAAGGACACCCAACAACAACAGATAAAAAGGAGGACTGAACTGCGGAGTGGTGTGGGCCAAAGGTGGAGTGGTGACTCCCCGGCTACACCCAGCACTCCCACCTGGGTGCAAGCCTTTTGTTGGCTTCACTCAGTGCTGTAATTTGCCTATTATCGCTTGCTCTATCAATTAATAAATTATATTTAATTTGGACTCACTTGTCAGTGATTGGTTCCTCACCGCAACTTATAACAGTACACAAAGCCAAAGTCCAGCTGAACCTGTGATCTCTGAATGGCTCTCCACATTCTTCCCAGGAAGATGAATGGCAATCACTGTTCTGCCAGGGAAATTGCATCTGCTGGGAATGTGGTGTAGAAAATGTGCTTGCTGCTCCTCTCAGAGCCAAAATTCCTACACATTTCTTGTAAGTCCTTCTTAGATAAGGACAATGTTCAGCTGAGTGACAGTGAAGCAAAGTGGCAATCCAGGAATAAATGTTCCTGTTCACAACATCCTCCATTCACATGGATGGTTTCTCACTGGCACACAGGAGCAAGGGAGGAACCCAAATGCATCATTGTACACAAAGTCAGACATGTTGAGGGATGAACAGATCTCCCAGGGATATGGAAACCTCCCCTGAAAAGCCAGTCCAGGGAGAGCCTGAGGTGTTTTGTGGTTCCAGGCATGAAGATGCTCAGGAGCTTCCACAAATGCTCAGGATGGTGCCTGGATCTCGCTCTGGCAATGCCAGTGGCTCAGCTGAGAGCTGTGGCAATGATTTACACTGCACTGAGAGGGGCCACAGTCCTGCAAGGGTCTTTCATCGGGAGCAAACAGCAGCCTGGAGGGTGGGGAATGCTGGATCTGTAGCAGGGCTCATCCTTCACCTTCATGTGGAGCTGCCCTCAAAGTTGCCATGGATCACTTTTTATTTTTCTCCTGTTGGGTATATTTTGGAGCAGCTGTTAGATGTGGCTTTTTATGGTGATCCTGTGGGAAGCAGCCATTTGCCTGCTGTGATATCCTCACAACTAATACTAACTCCTCATTGCCTTTGGTTTTATTTGGGGTTTTTTATCTGTTTGATTGGTTTGCGTGGGTTTGTTTCTTTGGGTTTTTGTCTGTTTTTGTTTGAGCTTTTTAGTTGCTTTTTTATAAATGACTGGTTAAGTTGGCATAGCCAAACTCAAGAAAATGTAAACCAGGCTCAACTTTCCAGAAATTCCTTTTGCCTGGGTTTAGCTGCACCCCCAGGCTCAGGATCACCAGTATATTTGCAGGTTTTGCTCTGCATCATCAGCCTGTCCAGACTCGGCTTGGTGTTTCAGAAATGGAGAAGACAGTGGACATTGTGCCAAGCTTCCTTTCAAAGAGAAAAACCTGGGTCAGCATGACAGAAAAGAAGAAAAAAATAAAATAAAATTCACCAGTTAGAAGAGAACAAGTGTCCCACAATTTCCCCCTCCACTGTTATTAATTTTGTAGAATTTGGAGGCAAACCTGGGTCTAAAGCTTCCATCTCTCAGTTCTTATTTGCTACCCTTCAGCCTTGACATGCCCTGATCTGACTGACTGCTGTCAAGCTGGGGCTGGGGATGCTCAGCCTGGAAAGAGGAGACGCTGGGAGGCCTCACTGTGGCTGGGCAGGACTGGAAGGGTCCCACAGGAAAGAAGGGGACAGAGTGTTCAACAGGGCCTCTGCTGACAGGACAAGGGGGATGGCTTTCAAGTGCAGGAGGCTGATTGAAGCTGGATCTAAGGGAGCTGCTGTTTTACACTGAGGGTGGTGAGGCACTGGCCCAGGCTGGGCACAGAGGCTGTGGGTGCCCCATCCTTGGCAACAGGGCTCCCCCAAGGCCTGGGGGAAGATTGCTCAGCTTGGAACAAGATGATCTTCAGGGTCCCTTCCAAGCCCAACCATCCAGGGGTCCCTGCTGCCCACTTCAGTTGGCCCTGGACTCCTGGGAACTGTGATGTCACATCCCCCGTTCCAGGTGGAACTGCCAGCACCCAGCAAAGAGCACAACTCAACCACTGGCCCTTGTGTCAGCCCATGCTGCACTCTGCTCCTGTCCACCCCTGTCGCCCTTCTTGTCACCTGCTCCCTCCATCAGTCCTGAGAGCTCCCCAGTGCCTGGATTTTGTCATCCACCACTGCAGGATGCTCATGTTTGTCCTGAGGAAGGTATGGTGCCATTCCATGGAGGGGGACACCCCCAGCTGCCCAGGTGGGGTGCAGCTCTGTGGGATGGTGTGGGACAGGGACCCCACTCTGAGGTTTTGCCACCTCTGCAGGCTGTCACAGACAGAGAGGAAGAGATGGAGGTGGATATCCAGACTCATCCAAAGGAGGATGTGGAAATGGAGGAAGAGACTGGAGAGGAAGAGATGGAGGTGGATATGGATGTGGAAGAAGAAATGGAAGTGGATGTGTTATGGAAGAGGAGATCGAAGTGGAAATGGAAGAGTACATTGAAGACATGGACATTGATGAGAAAGATGAGGAAGAGGCTGTGATCTTGGGATGAAGACCAATGCCAGCAGCAGGACAGGCATGTGGTCCCCACAGGCAGAGTGGGTCCCTGCTGCCAGGCTGGAGCTGGGCTGGTCTCTGCTCAGGGACGTGGCACCCTGTGCACTGGAGTCTGGTGCCATCCGCAGCCTGTCCTGCGCTCGCTCTGGGCCACACGAGCTCCATCCCAGACCCAGCCAGGCTCAGCTCTGGCAGCAAAGTCCTGCTGTGCCAGCATGTGCCAGCCTGGGGGCACATGGAAGAGCCCTCTGTGCCTGATTGGAGTGACCACGGCACACTTGCTTTTCATCCAGGACTGATGGACATTCCGGACAGGGATGCCACCCTTTTGTACATAGGTTTTACAGTTTGTTGTCTTCAGGAATAGGATTTAGGACTTTTTCTTGTCTTCTGCAAATACATTTCATATATTTTTGCTAAATAGGTTCTTCTGTAGATATGTTCCATGGATTGTTGTTGTTACAAATATTCTTACGTTGTAAAAGTGTTCTGTATTGTTGCTGTTCTTCTGGTGTTGCCGCTGCTTGGGGCGTGGTGTCCTGGGTCGAGGACGGTTCAGTGGCGGCGCCTCTGCCACACGGGCCAAGCACATGCATACACCAATGTGGTGGACAGTAACTGGCCTTTTTTAACGGTTAGACAGAGTCTTTTATAACAGGGGGTAACGGTCAGTAACAGTAAAAGGGGAGGGGTTCTGCGTGATCTTGCGATATCTCAAGACCTCGCGATATTTCCCCACATTTCCCCCCCTTTTATGATCAGTTAAAAACATAAAGCAAAACTGACAAGTAGGAAACGTGTAGCTGACAAGATGCAATTAACTTGAACAATATAACACAACTGCAATAAACTTGTAACTGCAAATGTTTAACAAATGGAAAGCTGACTATCTCTAACTGGGTTTTTTTTGTTTGTCTTTTTTTTTTTGAAAAAAAAAGCAAAACAAACTTGTTTAAAATGTAAGGCGACAAGTCATGGTGCTGACTGAACCCTATCTTTGAATACTTTGAACATCTTTGTAGGACCTCCTCAGTTTGTTTTTTTTTGTTTTAGTTGACCTCCTAGGACCGAATTATTTTTCCCAGAGTCTGCGACCTGTTTGATCTTAAATTAGAGAGGATTTGGAGAGTCCATGTCTGGACTTATGTTCCCTCCAAATCGCCCCTTGATCCTTTGACACAGGGAAGAACTCTGGGTTACCTGGCATTCCATCCAAGTAGAGCTAGAATCTGGCCAGAGCTCGAACTCTACTTGATGGATACCTCTTTACATTTTTGCTGAGCTGTTTTTTCCCCCCCTGTCCTTCTCTGTGCCGGCCGCTCCCTTAGTTTGGTCACTGAGTTCTTTCACGACCCTGGGATGGTCTGCCATCGGGCTGCTTGATGATTCATCGCAGCCTTTAGGAAGCAGGGCATACAGGTCGCAGGGGTGTCTGAGGATTCAGTCCTGCAAAACAGACTTCACAAATTTCATTAGTTTTTGCCCTGAAGGTCTGGTTTTATCGACTTAAGTGGGCACCATTTATCTTATTATTTTTCTTAACGGATGCGTACCCTCGCCCTGTGAGTACCAGCCTCCAACCTGTTTCCCATTCTCCTAAGTCATTTTTAATCATAACTTGTGGGCCTTCTTCTAGTGCCCGGGTGGCCCGGTGACTCTGGGCAGGACTTTTCATTTCATCTCCCCTGGGGAATTGATTCAGAGCTAGCAGGGCGGTTGCTAGGATGCGTGCTTGGTCTTTTTGTGGGATGGAATTGGTAAACCCTTCTGTTTTTGCTAGCACCTCCAGTTTAGTTTTTAAGGTTTGGTTAGCCCGTTCGACAATGGCCTGTCCGGTGCTATTATACAGGATGCCGTGGACTAAAGTTATACCCCACCTTGATGCAAAAGCTCGGACTGATTTTGAAATGAAACTCGGACCATTGTCTGTCTTAATTTGCCTCGGGATACCAAGCCATGACATGGTAGTTAACCAATGCTGGATAGCTGCTTTAGAATCTGCCTTTTGGTGTTGCGTGGCCACGATTACTCCACTGTAGGTGTCAACTGTTACTGCAAGCCATGCTCGGGGTTTCAGCAGCTGGCATAATGTAAAATCTGTCTGCCATATTTCGGCGGCCTTGAGGCCCCGGGGGTTGACGCCGCTGGACCACAGTGGTGATTTTTGGCAGTAGAGGCATGAGGCGACGATGTGCTTAGCATCAGTGGCTGAGATCCCGCATTTCTTTGCGAGCGCTTTGGCCCCGATATGTAGGAATTCGTGTAGTTGGTGGGCTTCTCTTAGGGTCCACAGCCCTTTTGTGGCGGCGTCTGCCTTGTTGTTGCCAATCTGAAAGAATCCCTTAACTGGACTGTGGCTGTTGATATGGATGATAGACACGGTGCCCTTTCGCCAATAAAGTGCCTCTTCTAGCATTGTCGCCACCACGGATACTGCCACACCGGGTCCAGCCATGGCTAGACAGAGCTTGGCCACGAATATAGAGTCAGTCACGATGTTAAGGTGTTTCTCCGGGAACAGTCCACATGCTAGTGCCACAGCGGCTGCTTCGAGTTGTTGGACTGAAAACGAAGGATTTGTTGTTTTAATACAATGCCACCGCTCTCCTGACTGCCATACTACAGCTGCAGTGGAGGTTAGTGAAGATGCATCGGTGAAGACTGTGGGTCCTTTTCATGGCCGGTCAATTACCTTAGGTGGTAGGTCGATGTCGAAGACCATGAGCAGCTGTGTCCAAGGGGGTTTTGCTGCGTAATGAATTTCTCCCCCAAATCCAGCGAGGGCTATGGCCAGGTACTCTGATGTTATTGATGACTGTGCGGAAAGCTGTTTACGGAAGGGCAGATATATCCTGGCAGGTTCAGTGCCCAAATGTCTCAGGGCGAGTTTTCTGCCTTTCATAACGAGGCTACCAAGGCACTCAACTCCTGGGGAAAAGGCGCGCGATGGTTTTCCCAAGACCACCCATTGTATTGGTTGGGCCTTATCAGGGGGTCCTTGGGCCAGCGCTCCTACTCCCCCTTTCTTCATAAGGTGGACATACAAATCGACCAGTGCATTTGAGTCCCACCTGGCGAGCGTGCTCACTGACATCTGACGTTCAATAAAGTCAAGCGAGCTCACTGCCTCTGGCATCAGCACCTTTTGCTCCCATGGGCTCTTGCCTTTCAGGAGGTCGTTTAGGGGATCCATGACCTCAGGAGGGATCAGGATGATGTTACGAAGCCATTGTAGGGATCCCACCAGCTGCTGCATGTCGTGGAGTGTCCTGATGTTTCGGCAAATTTTTATTTGGGGAGGGGTTATATAGGAGTCTGAGATTCCCACCCCTAAAAAGGTCACACATGGTCCCCTCTTTATCTTTGCACTGGTAATTTCGAACCCATTTGCTTTTAAGGTCTCTGAGATGGCAGACGCTAGCCGGTCTACCTGGCCCGTCGATGGCGCGGCGATCAGGATGTCATCCATGTACTGGATAATGGTCGCGGTGGGATCATTCTGTCGGACTGGCGCTAGTGCTCGGTCCACCGTAATTTGGCAAATGGCAGGGGAGTTGACCATTCCCTGAGGCAATACCCGCCATTGGAAGCACAGGTTGGGCCACTGGCTGTTCGGGAAGGTGACTGAAAAGGCAAACCGTTCTTTGTCCTCATCATGCAGGGGGATGGAGAAGAAGCAGTCTTTGATGTCGAGCACTGCACAGGGTTGTCCTCTGGGCACTATAGAATTCATTGGCAATGAAGTTTGCACAGGGCCCATTGGCTGGATCTTTTTGTTCACCTCCCATAGGTCATGTAGGAGATGAAAGCCCTCACCAGATAGTTTGGGTATGACAAACATGGGAGTATTCCATGGGCTTGTGGAGGGTTCAATGTGGTTTTGCTGTAGCTCCCGGGTAATTAATTTGAGAAGGGCAGTCATTCGAGGCTTAGACAAGGGCCACTGCTCGACCCACACTGGGTCTAGTGATTTCCATCTCAGTTTGATGGGCAGTTGTGGGTGTGTAGCAGTGGCCCTTAGAATAAATTTGTCATTCTAACCTCCAACAAGGTCAGGGCATCCCTCCCTAACAAGGGTGGACATTCGGATATCACATATGGGGAGAGGGTGATGGTTCTCCCCGGTCCCCTCTCCGTGCAAAGCATTAGTGTGAGAAGCTGGGTGCTTTTTTGGGCGCGAGACAGCCCTCCAACCCCACCTACCATGGGGGCTTCCTCCAACTTCCACTGTGAGGGCCAGTGTATATCGGGAATGACGGTGACATCTGATCCTGTGTCAACCCAAAAAGGGATACAGATAGCAGGGCCATCAGGGTTGTTATAGAGACGGCAGACAGCCCACACTATTAGAGGGTGTCTGCCCACCTTCACAGCGAAGGCTACCCATGGGTCTCGCTCCCACGCCTTCATGGCCAGGGCCACCCAGGGGCCTCGTCCCCAGGGAGCTGTTCTTGGTATTCCTGGGGTGTGGATGGACTGGTCTGGGCCATTGGCTGGGCTGTGAAGTTGACAGTGGGAGGGGGCAGTGGGTGCGGGAGCTCCATGCCCCATTGGCAATTGGCACATCTGGGCCGCTTTGTGTTCCAAGTGGGAGGGGGCTGAGTGCGGCCCGGGCGCCCCCTCCCGTTTCCCTGATCCTTGGGTTTGCACTCCCTAGCGAAATGCCCTCTCCTTCCACATGTCCAGCAGGGCCCCCTAGGCCCCATCTGGCGTGGGGGAACAGTTGTCGGTGGGTATCCTGATTGAGGGCAGTTCACTGCAATATGCCCTGCCTGGCCACACTTAAAACATGCCATTATGTTAGTTATAGCAGTGTGGACAGCTGCCTGAATTGGGGCTAGATGGTCCTCTTTAACGACATGCCTGATCATCTCTGCGAGGGTAGCCCCAGGTGGTAGCGACCGCAAGATGCCTTTGTGGCAGTATTACACTGCTGGCGCGGGCACTCTGCTAGCACAGGGCCCTTTGCCTCTGATGGTAGAGCAGAGGAATCAATTGCTGCCTGGAGGCAGTCCACAAACTGCGTGAAGCCTTCGCTCTCGCTCTGCTTTATGGTAGACCATGGCGATGGTGTGGCGATAACCTTAGATGCAGAGCGAATAGCCTCTCTGGCAGCACGGCTTGTTGTCATTACCTCATGGGCTCGAAGGCCCTCAGCCTGTGCCTGAGGGGTGATCATAGTTGGGTCCGTGCCCATCAAGCGTTGCAAGCTGGAACCATGCAGTGGATGGTCTGCCCCGGTAACCAAAGCCAGCTGCCTTGCACAGTTGTCCTCCCACTCCTGTTTAAATACAATCATTCCTGCCCCATCAAAAATTAATCTGCACGTCTGTTTGATATCAAATGGGAGCATGTCATCCCCTCCAAAAACACTGTCGATGAGAGTAGAGACCATGGCTGAATTAATCCCTCTGTCTGCAATCGCTTTGACAATTGCCTGTATGTCCTTGGGGTTCACAGGTGTATAGGTTCTTTGGTTTCCGCCTGGCCCCCCCACCCGGACGGGAAACGCTAACTTGGCTGAAGGGGCCCACTCGGCACACGCTATTTTTATTCTTCTCCAGTTCGTAAGGGGAGCTTGTTTTTTTTCTAGTTTTCCCTTGACCCAAGTGGGGGGATTGCGACGGCTACCCTTACGTGCTCCCGCTCCCTTTTTGTCTGAGTCCGAATCATCAGAATAAGAGTCAGGGTCAGCAATGGACCACTTGTGGAACCACTCATCCCAGCTCGAGTCCGACTCGGTTCCAGAACTCGACTGGCTGGAGACTTCCGGGCTCCAAGACCCTTTTGTCAGGCTCCGACCCTGCCCCTTCGCCTTAGCCCTGTGCCGCTCCCTACCTCTAGGCTCGCCCTGCCTCCTGCTGGGGGAGGCCAGTGCCCTGTGATGAGATTTCCAACACGTATCCCGAGCGGCATCAGTTCCCCCTCCGTGCCCTTTCTTCCTGTTAAGCCCGCGCTTATCTGCGCTGTCCTGCAACCCTTCTCCACCGCTGCCGATTGCGCTCGTTTCCGCGTCCCCCCCCTTCGGGGGCATGCCACCCCGTGGTGCATAGGGCGGGCGCCCCGCCCAAGCTCCCTCAGGGTCCGAATCAATGGCGGCGCCCCCCGCCTCCCCGCTAACAGTGGGGCCCTGCGGCCCCGAGTTAATGGCGGGGCTCCGTGCCTCTGAGCTAACGGCCGCACTCTGCGCCTCTGAGTTAACGACGGCTGCAGTCTGCACCTCTGAGTTAACAGCCGCATTCCGCGCTTCCTCTAGCAGCCCGTCCAAAAATGACAGCTTTTTCCCCGTAGTTGCGGTGCCTGGGCTCGGGAGCTGCAAAGAGCGCTCCCGAATCCCCACACTCAGCGGACGCACGTTCATCTGCACCCTGCTGGGGCCCCTCCCACAAGCAGTTCTGGGTGGCCTTCCACTTTCCCCGTTCCTGCTGGATCGGCTGAGCCTTTTTCAGTGCCCACATGACCCTGCCCCATGATTTTAGACTCCGCCCCAAGCCAGAGGACATAGCCTCCTCCACTAGGGCCCCAGTACAATTATCCCATACCTCCGGGCGGAAGATATCCTCCGGATGCCTGATCACCCCAGCGCGCAGGAGCCTCGACACTGCGAGGAAAAAATCGCCTGGCTCACAATCTATGCCCCAGTCTCTGTGAATTTTAAAAATGACCTTAGCAAGGGGCTCCATGCTCTCCACTGCTGGCTACCAGCGCAAGACTTCCTCCTTCACCAGGTCCTGGCGCGAGACTTCCTCCTTCGCCGAATCGCGACGCGAGACCTTCTCTTCCACCGGCTGCGACGCGAGCCCTCCTCCTTCGCCAATTTTCTGGCGCGAGACTTCCTCCTTCGCCACCCCGGTGTGAGCATTCCTCCTTCGTTGGTCCTAGGCACGAGCCTTCCTCCTTCGCCACTCCTGGCGCGAGCCCTCCTCCTTCGCTGAATGCCAGTGGGAGACCCTTCCCTCTTGCCGGTCCTCTGGGAACGTCCTCCCCGCCGGAGACAGTCCTGCTGCTCCGGCCGCCATCCACTCGCCCAGGCGATTCCCGCTTCCCAGATTGTTCCCGGGTTTTGGCACCACTTGTTGCTGCCGCTTGGGGCGTGGCATCCCGGGTCGAGGATGGTTCTGTGGCGGCGCCTCTGCCACACGGGCCAAGCACATGCATACACCAATGTGGTGGACAGTAACTGGCCTCTATTAACGGTTAGACAGAGTCTTTTATAACAGGGGGCAACGGTCAGTAACAGTAAAAGGGGAGGGGTTCTGCGTGATCTTGTGATATCTCAAGACCTTGCAATATTTCCCCACATTCTGGAAATAAACAAATTTTCTTTTTCACATCCCAGTCCTCTTTGCATTTACTTTGGGCACAGGCAGCATTTGCAAAGTTGTGGTTTCAACTTGCTCCAGGTTTCCAGGGCTGGAGGTCCCTGGAGGAGCTGGCACAGCCACCCCAGGAGTGAGGGTCCCTGTGCACAGAGGGGTCCCACTGACTGAGGTCACCCTCTGCCTGCAGTTTCTCTGGACACACTTGGGAGCTGCAGGGGCAAATCCCAGCGTGTCCTGTGCCATGGGATCCCATGTTGGAGCAGGGCTGAGCCTGCCTGCTCCTGCAGAGCCTCAGCCATGGCTCTTCCCTGGGCAGCCCCAGGGCTAATGAGGGTGCACTGCAACCCCTGCTCCTGAGCACCCAGAGGGGCTGGACCAGCCTGCAGAGCCTCAGCCCTACATGGACAATGATTTTCCTTGGAAACCCCCTCTGTCCCCGGACTCAGGTACAAGCACAACAGGAATTGATCCTCCCAGTTAAAGGTGTTAATTGGCAAACATTTGTCCTTGGGACTTTCTAGTACAGATACAACATACCTACAGCACTGCATCCTAAACTTCTTGTTTACCATTGGAACCACTTTGATTTTTTCTAGGTCTTGAACTCTAAAACTTGAAACTTTCCTCCACTTCAACTTTCCTCCCCGTGTCTCTGCTATAAACTAGAAATCCGCATTCTCGCTTCTAGCACCTGAGTTCGGAAGCCCTTTCCAAGGTCTCAGCTCAAATGCTGTGTTTAATTCTAACCTTTGCTGACAAGACCAAAGGTCTGAGATTTCCCTGCATTTGGCTTTCCAACAACACTGATGCTCTTAGTTGCAGAGTGCCTGGGATCCGTCTTGCCAGTCAGCTCTGGCAGGAGGAAGGCGGCTGCCAGGGGGCTGCTTGTGGCCTCTGACAGCCCATTGCTCAGGGCTTGCCAGCGCCCCAGCCCCTCAGGCCCTGCCCCAGCCCGGCCAAGCTGCCCGGCAGCAGCGCCGCAGCCCCACAGCAGCTCCAGAGCAGCCCCATCCAGAGGCACCTGGGAGCCCTCAGCAAGGCAGGCAGCAGCACACGGGCGGGAGGAGACGGATGGCGCTTCCTGCCTGGCACAGGGCTTGTGGCCATCTCCAGGCACCGCTCTGGCAGGGATCCCCGCAGCTCTGGCCCCTGCCCAGCCGCTCTGTGGGCAGCACAAAGGCTTCAGCAGAACCACCAAAGGCCAAGGGGCTTCTGGCCATCTTCCCTGCAGCACTGCACGCCGGGGCAGCTGGCTGAGCACAAGCACCCTTTTCCTTCTCGTCCCCTATGCCCTGTGGACCCTGGGCAGAAAAAGAAACATCTTGGGAGTCTGTGTGTTATAACATAGTCTATATTTACATTGTAAAGGAAAAGAAAAAAAGGAAAAGAAAAAAATGAAAAGAACATGCTTGAAGAAAAAGAAAATTCTTCCTGACTCAGGTGGCCCCAGCAAAAAGAGCTTCTGGGATCAGGTCTCCTCAGAGCTCCGGCAGGGCAGGCAGCCGAGCCGTGAGAGACGAGGCCGTGTCTTCCACGCCCTGCGCAGGTGATTTCGGAGCCACTGGAAGCTGGAGATGGGAGCCCGCTCTCCTGCCTTGAGGATGCACAGTGTTTGAATTGCCAGGCTTCCAACGGCGAGGCTGATGTCATTTGTTTTGTCTTCAAGGGCTGCAAGAGAGAGGAAGAGCGGCACGGTCAGAAGCTGGAGCTGCGGGGAGCTGAGGAGAGCTGCCTGCCAGGGCCATCGCAGCCGGGTTTTGCCATGGCCAGGAGGGAGCAGGGAGCAAGGGGATCAGGCCGAAGCTGCTGGCCGAGTATGGGCCACGAGGCCCTGAAATCTCAGGGTGCTCTGCCCCAAGGAGCAGAGCCCTCCGCAGCCGGGGGCAGGGCTTGCAGCTGTCCCCGGCAGCCCCCGCTGTCAGCCCGCTGGCCTCACTCACCAGTGCAGATCAGCTGCAGCTGTTGCTGCTGCCCCCTCAGGCACCGCCCAGCCATGCCTGTGAACACAGAGCCTGTCAGGGCGCCAGCGGCACAGCTCCCTGCCGGCGGCGTTGCCGGCGCTGTGGCCACACGGGCTGCTGGCCCGGCAGGGCTCAGCCCGGGCCCTTGCCGCACGCTGCCGCCCCAGGGCACGGCTGCCAGAGGGCGGCAGCAGCAATGCCCAGGCCGGGCGGGGCTCCACGGCGCCGGGCCCGGCTGGCACTGCCGGGGCAGCAGGCGGGGCTGGGGCCGAGCTGCGGCGGGCCGGGCCGGGGAGGGAGCCCGGGCTCGTGGCTCACCCATGAACCTGATGGCCGCCTCTCGCAGGGGCTCCTGTGCGCTCCGCAGGTAGCGCAGGGCCTGGCGCAGGTGCTCGGCCGCTCTGCTCCTGTCCTCTGCCAGCTGCAGAGAGCGGCAGGAGGGAAGGGTTGGCGCGGGCTCCGCCCCTGTGCCAGGCGCTGCCTGTGCCCCGCCCCGGCCTCCCCTGGCCGCCCAGCCCTGAGGCGCGGCCAGCAGCCGCTGGCCAAGGGCTCCCGAGGGCAGGGGGCAGAGGGCCGGCTGCTGCCCGGGGAGCCGCGGTGCCGGCCCGCAGCCCCGCCGGGCCGGGGCTCCATGGGCACCCGGCTGGGGCCCACGGGAGCCTGGAGAAGAGCCCGCGCGGCCTCTGGCTGCAGCAGCGGGCAGGGGCACAGCTGCTCGGCCCCGCACCTGAGCACTGCCCTCAGGGGCCTTCTCCAGGCTGAGCCTGTGGCTTCCAGGCCGTCCTTACCAGGCACTTGCTGAACTTCCACAGTTTCTGCTCCTTCAGCAGCTTTTTGAGATCCCTCCTCTTCATGAACTTGACCGCATAAAGCAGTGTTTCCCTCAGGGGCCTTCTCCAGGCTGAGCCTGTGGCTTCCAGGCCGTCCTTACCAGGCACTTGCTGAACTTCCACAGTTTCTGCTCCTTCAGCAGCTTTTTGAGATCCCTCCTCTTCATGAACTTGACCGCATAAAGCAGTGTTTCCCGAGAAGCCTGGAGAGCAGCAGAGACGTGGAGATGGCCCCACAGCCCAGGGCACGGGACCCACCTCCCCGTGCCATGGCCTGGAGGAGGCTGCAGTCCAGCAGGCGCAGGGCAGGAGGCAGCCCAGCCCCCTGCCAGGGGGACAGCAGCAGCCCACCAGTCCTCACCTCTGCCACACGCTGATTCTCATCATTGCAGTGGAAGAAGAGTGGAAGCAGGCTCTGTTGCACAGGGCTTTCCAAAGGTTTTTCTCTCTCTTCCAAGTACTCCATCATGTCTCGGAAGAGTTTGATGGAGAGCAGCTGTACCTGGCTATTATCCTGTATGAAAAAAAAGGAAAAAATACCTCAGCATTGGCTCCTCCAGGGCCCCCTGGGCACAGGGCTGGAAATGCACAGGGCACACAGTTTCCAGGCAGCAGCCAGTGGCTGTAGCTGGGGGCACAGAGCCTTACGTGGTCAAAGAGTGGCAGGAGCGCCTCAGCCAGCTGCAGGGCAATGGGGGTTGCCATCAGAATGTGTTTGTGCAGGAGTATAAAGCTGAGTGTGATGAGTGTCATCCCAGCTATCTCTGCATCATTGTCCCCCAGTAGGTCCATGAGGCTTTCGGTCAAGCTCCACATTCTTTCGGCCTGTGCGGAACACAAGTCTGTGAAAGGCCAGCCTGCTGCTGCAGGGCCCAGAGGCCAAAGGCCTGTCCCGAAGCACTGGGGCAGCTGAAGTGGGAGGCAGGAGAGCTGGGAGCAGCTGCCCCAGCGCCCCAAGCCCAGGCAAGGCCAAGCCACTGCGTTCTCAGCACAGCTTCAGCCACCGCCCCCTTCTCACCATTGAGGGATCATCAATGAGCTCGAGAAGGGCCCTGAGCGCCAGGCGACGCCTCTCCCTGCACTCGCTCTGCAGGTACCGTGAAGAGACCTTCACAACACTGTCACCCCATTCACTCGGGTCCAGGCACTCGAGGACCTGAAAGGCAAAGGGCAGTGACAGGGAGCCGGCCGGCAGGAGCCCAGAGCCGCACAGGGCTGGGCCCAGGCAGCAGCAGCAGCAGCAGCAGCAGCACAGGGCGCGGGCACCGTCCCAGGTGGCTGTGGCGACGAGAGGGCAGAGAGCTGGGAGGCAGCTCAGCCAGGTAGCGCTGGACACCCGGCTCACCTCCACAAGGAATGCCAGGGCGGGCAGATCCCAGTGTGGCTCCTGTGTGCTGAGCAGCCAGAGGAGGTGGAGTGCAATACTGGAACACAACCGAAGACAAGCATGGCGCATCTCCCTAGGAGGGCGAAAAAGGGACCAGGAACCTGAGGAAATCTATCCAGGACAGGCTCACAGAGCCTGGTGGTCTTTCACCACCGTCCTGCAAGGGGCCCTGGGCCCTTAAGGAGGTGTCTCCTGCTGCGTTCTCTCCCCTCCAAACCTTTTCCAGTCTGCTTGGCCGTCCCTCAGTGTGTCCTTAGGCATCCCTCAGTGTGTCCCAGGGCCTCGGGGTATGGGTGGGACAGCTCGGGCACAAAGCACAAATGCCGGGAGCAATGGGGAGAAGGGGAGTCTCACCTGGCCAGCAGACCCACGGCATAGTGGCGGGTGTCAGCACAGAGCAGCGTGTCCCAGCCACGTTTGCGTTCCACTGACACTACCACATCCTTGTACTGCTTTTGGCAGAGCAGGCACTTCAGGGTCTGCACTGCGAACCTGTGTGCAAAGCAAAGGCCAGGTCACACTGGCAGCACTGGCTCCTTGGCAGGCCACGTGGCAGGGACAGGAGGAGTGGGATGGAGCACCTGTTGGGGCTGGTGGCAAGGCCGTGCTCTTCCAAGCATTCCTTCCAGAAGGTTTGGACCTCCTCTGGCATCTCCTCTGTGCTGAAGAACACTTGGAAGAGCAGATGCACAAATAGGCGGGGGAAATACGGCCTCACCACACGTGGGACAGGGGGCTCCTGAAGGATCTTCCACATCACCACGGTTGCCTGCAAAGGACAAAGCCCCCCGAGACAGCGCTCAGTGCCCAGGCGTCCATGTGGCAGGGCCCGAGCGTGGCAGGGAGAGGCCCGGAGAGAGGCAGGGGGAGCACAGGGCCTGCTGGGCCTGAAGCTGGCCCTGGGCCAGGTTTCAGGCCAGCGCCTGAGGCAGGCAGATGCAGTGGGGGAAGGAGGATGGAGAGCTCTGGAGAGGCGGCCTTGGGGCCAGCAAAGGCCACTTGCAGAAACTCACAGCCAGGCCAAAGACAGCCGTTTGGTCCCCATCAGAGGTGCACGTGCTGTGCTCTGGCCAGCTCCCCAGCACATCCAGGAGGATCAGCTGCACTGGCTCTGCAGTCCTGGACGAGCCCATGATGGTCTTCCACATGGCCATGGCAGCTCTGGGGGGTCAGAGCTCTGTCTCAGGTGGGGTCTCAGACACAGCAGCGGGGGGAGCTGAGCTGGCTGCCAGTTCTGCCTCTGCCCACTGGCCCTGGCCAGCAGCAGCCAGGCAGCTCAGGCCTGTGGGGACAGAGCCCTGAGGGGCAGGGAGGGAGCATGGCAGCAGGCTCAGGGGCCAACGTGCCAGAGCTGGGAAAGGCAGCAGCCAGAGGGCCCTGGAAGTCTCTGTTGCTCAGACACCTGCGGCAGGCTGTACAGGGTGATGGGCTGGGGAGGCCTGAGCCCTCTGGGCAGGTGGGCCTCATACCTGTCACAGGACGGGGCCACACGCAGGAGCGTCACGACTGTGTCACCCGGGTGTGCTCTGGTGAGTTTCAGCAGGGCCTTGTCCAGCCTGTGCTCAGCAGAATCATTGGCCAGGAGCCACTGGTGGATGAACCTCACCATGGCGGGCACCTGCAGAAGGCACGGGGAGACTTGGAAAGCTGCCAGAGGGAGCAATGTCCCCAGGGTCCCCAGAGAAGTACTTCCCTTCCCAGCACACTGCCATGACCTCAAAGGCTCCCAGGGAGCAGCAGGCGTGGCTGGGAAAGCCACGTGACTCATGGGGGAATGGAAGCCTGGCCCCAGGCTGCTTACTTGTTCTGGCCTGGCAACACCCTTCTCCAGGAGCAAATCCAGCAGGGCGGCACTGGTCTCATGATGGAGGAGCTCTGAGTGAGCTCTGGGCCCAGTGCCCATGGTGCTGGTCTCTTCCTGCTGAAGGCTCCTGATGAAGTCGCAAACAAACTGTAGGAGAAGGGCAGGAAGCCAGGGATGTTGCATGGAGTGCTGCACACACGGTGCTGGGCTGAGCAGGGACAGCAGGCCCAGCCCAGCTGGGGGTGGCTGCAGGTACCTGCGCTGTGCTGCGGAAGCGGCCACGGCTGGATTCCTGCTCCTGTGTGCGCTCCAGGGCTGCATCTGGCAAAGAGCGAGCACAGCCAGAGCTGAGGGGCTGCGGGAGAGGCCGGAGAACACAGCCCAGCCCTGTGCCCCCCAGGCAGGGAGAGCCCCGGGATGCCCCAGGGGATGGAGCACAGCCACTGCGGGGTGTCTGCCCGGGCCCTCTTCCGTCCTGTCCATGGGCATTTCCCCAGGGGATGGGATGGGATGGGATGGGATGGGATGGGATGGGATGGGATGGGATGGGATGGGATGGGATGGGATGGGATGGGATGGGATGGAATGGGATGGGTGGGATGGGATGGCATGGTATGGCATTACATGGGGTCAAGCTGTCTGCAGGCTCCAGCCCTGCAGCCCAGCTCTGCCACTCACCCTCCTGGGGTGGATGGAAAGGCACCACCTCCTCAGTCTCCTGTGCTGGGCCAGTTCCAGGGCCTTCTTCCACCTCCTCCTCCTCCTCCAGCCAGGCCATCTTGGGCACTCTCGGGGGTCTCTGCTCCATGTCTCTGACTGGAGCGACTTGCAGGAGAGGTGCCCTGGGAAAGCTCCGGGGCACCAAGTCCCACGCTCTGCCCTTGAGGGCAGCTGCAGAATAGAAGCCTCGCAAGGCCACGGGTCACCGAGTCCTGTGCGCTGGCCTCGAGCTCAGCTGCAGGAACAAGGCTGCGGAAAAGCTCGGGCTCAGACGGGAACGAGCGTGCTGTGTGGGGGCTCCTCACGGCACCACTCTGTCCCGTTGTGCCCCGTTGCGTGCTCCCAGCTCCCCGGCAAGCTTCTATTTCCCACGTGTCACAAAGGGGCCTTGGACACCGGGTTCCGTTCCATGGCACGGTGACCGTGCTGCAGCGTGCCAGCCAGGGTCCTTGCACACACTGCCGCCTGCCCTGGGGCCGCCCCCAGCCCAGCCAAAGTGGCCCAACTTGGAAGGAATGCCTGGCCCCAGGTGTCTAAGGCAGCCCCACAGGATCTTTAGGAAGGGCTCAGAGCATCAGCAAACGCCACCCAGCTCTGCAGGCTCTCAGTCCTATCCCCATATCTTTCCCTGAGAGCATTTGAATTTCTAAATTAGAATCCTTTGAGGGCTGGGGATTTACATTTTCCCTTTCAGAGAAGGCTTCTGCCTTCCTTAGCAGAAACCTCTCTCTTCAAACCAAGACAATTGTTCATTATCTTGCAGATGCGCAGTTGCTGGGCAGCCCCCTTTTACACCAGGCACCTGGAGAACCATTCCCAGCCACTGGGAAAATCCTAGCTGCTCCATTCACCCATAGATGAGGTCTCCAAATTTGCCCCAAAAGTGGCTCCAGCTTTTATAGGCCAAAAAGAGCAAGTCCAAGTGACTTGATGATATTTTTAGCCCAGAAAGCCCTGCTGCTGATGGCACACTTCACAATCAGCAGGGGACACAGCGAGGCCAAAGCCCAGACCTCTGCTGGGAGCCTTTCTCCTCAAACACCCTTCAAACAAGCCTCCATGCAAGTCAGTTGGGAAAGTTTCTTCAAAGGAGACATTGCTGGCACATAACTACACAGGGTTATGGGAAAGATTCTAAAGCAGCCGCTCTGGAGTCAAAGAGCCAGCACTAAGAGTCCCTCTCACCTATTTGTAGCTAAATCACACTTTGGGCGAGTTGAAGGAGTTTGGAAGGAGCTAGAGAACGGACCTCTGATTTTTTTAGATGATGCCATTGCTTTTTCTTCTCTTCTACAGAGACAGGAAGGGTGAGTTTGGCTCACATCTGCACCGCACGGCTCACAGGGCCGCAAGACTTGTAGTTGCAAGAGCTTTGAAGGACTTCTTGGCCAAGAAGACACGGCCAACAAGGATATTTCTGTTTTGGACCCAATCCTTCAAGATTTCCTCTTAGGGACTCATGCTCTCGGGGTCTCTAGCTGCTCAGAGTGACCCCGAGATAAGTTAGAAAGTCTCTTTTCCCAGCCCGGCGGTAGAAGAAGGAGTCAGAGCTCTTCATTTCTCGGTCTCAAGGTTGTTCATTGTATCTTATCTATAAAATTCTTTTTCCTGTCCTGCCGAGGTCCGCTCAGCAAGACAGTCTAAGGCACTCTGCCTCCGCCGGGGCGGTGTTATCTTCTTCTACTAAAAACAACTCCCTGTACAATATTTACAATTCCTTTCCAATACCTATCATCTACGTTAGACAGTGAGCTTCTACTCTAAACCAATCGAAAAGTGCCAGCATCACAGCAGAAGACGGAGGCCTAGAAGAAGAAGGAGAAAGGCGGGACATGCCCAGATTCCTCCATCTTGCCCCCTGAAGCCCCATTCTAAAAACCCCCCAAATCTATTTTTCCACTCTGTGCTAAATTCACTATCATTTTGTGGCTTGCCATTCTTCATACAAGGTTGGGAATTGTTTTTTCCAAGGGCTAAATCAAAGGCACAGGGGTCTTGGGCTCTATGCCAAGGTCTCTGAGCCCTCTGACAGGGTCTCGAGTCCTGCAGGGCAGCCCAAAGAATTTCCTGGGTTCCCACATCATGCTACAGTGGAAGTTTCCTTAGCCAATCATGCCATGATGCAACAAATCTACAGCACTGCATCCTAAACTTCTTGTTTACCATTGGAACTACTTTGATTTTTTCTAGATCTTGAACTCTAAAACTTGAAACTTTCCTCCACTTCAACTTTCCTCCCCGTGTCTCTGCTATAAACTAGAAATCCGCATTCTCGCTTCTAGCACCTAAGTTTGGAAGCCCTTTCCAAGGTCTTAGCTCAAATCCTGTGTTTAATTCTAAGTTTTGCTGACAAGACCAAAGGTCTGAGATTTCCCTGCATTTGGCTTTCCAACAACACTGATGCTCTTAGTTGCAGAGTGCCCGGGATCCGTCTTGCCAGTCAGCTCTGGCAGGAGGAAGGCGGCTGCCAGGGGGCTGCTTGTGGCCTCTGACAGCCCCATTGCTCAGGGCTTGCCAGCGCCCCAGCCCCTCAGGCCCTGCCCCAGCCCGGCCAAGCTGCCCGGCAGCAGCGCCGCAGCCCCACAGCAGCTCCAGAGCAGCCCCATCCAGAGGCACCTGGGAGCCCTCAGCAAGGCAGGCAGCAGCACACGGGCAGGAGGACACGGATGGCGCTTCCTGCCTGGCACAGGGCTTGTGGCCATCTCCAGGCACCGCTCTGGCAGGGATCCCCGCAGCTCCGGCCCCTGCCCAGCCGCTCTGTGGGCAGTACAAAGGCTTCAGCAGAACCACCAAAGGCCAAGGGGCTTCTGGCCATCTTCCCTGCAGCACTGCATGCCTGGGCAGCTGGCTGAGAACAAGCACCCTTTTCCCCCTCCTCCCCTATGCCCTGCGGACCCTGGGCAGCAAAAAAAATCTCCTGAGATTCTGTGTATTATAACACAGTCTATATTTACATAGGATAAAAAATAGATTGGAAGAAAAGAAAAATCTTACAGAAAACTAAAAATCCCCGCTGGCTCAGGTTGCCCCAGCAAAGAGAGCCTCCCAGATCAGCTCTCCTCAGAGCTCCAGCAGTGCAGCCAGCTGAGCCGTGACACACGAGGCCGAGTCATCCATGCCCTGCGCAGCTGATCGTGCAGCCTCTGGAAGATGGAATATCGCCCACTGGCTGTTGCTCGGAGGACATGCAGTGTTTGAAATGCCAGCTCTGACACAGCACTGCTCATGTCCTCCGTCAGGCTTTCAAGGGCTGCAAGAGAGAGGAACAGAGCTCTGGTAAATAGGTATGATTTGTGCTGACAAAATTGAGACAGTAATCAATATGGATGCAGTAATTAATATTTGGAAAGAATAATAAAACAGTTAAAAGTTGTAATGCCAAGAAAAAAGGGAGTGGAGGGGTTCCACAGCCCCCCTCCTTGCAGATGTTCAAGGACAGGAGGAAAAAGCAAGAGACAACAGTTACTAAAAATTAACAGAAAGACGGGGAAATCTGGTTGGGTCCCAGAAAAATGCCAGCTATAAGAGATTTATTGCTTTGATGCTTAAATATAGTTAATATGTTAGTTTTGGATTACATTGTACTGGTTTGGTGCGCATGTGTAACCCAAAGGTGAATTAAAGACATTGAGGAAGAAGAGAGGCCTTCATCAAACAACGACCCCCAAAGACTTGTGCAACAACCAAAACGAGCGGTGGAGCATGCGCGGTAAAGATGGTGATGAGTGTAATAAGTAGCAATATGTTTGTTCATTAATTAAATCAATAGCTAAATATTTATACAATATCAAAGCAATAACTAAATAGCTAAAACCGCTTGAATCTTAAATGTATAGCCACATATGGTTGCTTGGCTTGCAGGAATCCTATAGTGCTTTGGGAATTCCATGGTAAAGAAAAGTTCACCTAGAGGTCACAGAGGAGAGCTGTAACAACAATCCCTAAACTCACAAGAATTGCTTAGGCTTGCAGGAATCGTCTAGTGTTCTGAAAATTCCACTGTATAGGTATGCCTTATAAGGAAAAGTTCACTCAGCGGTTAAAAGAGGAAGACCTGGAGCCTTCATCCCACGACCACCAGAAGGCAGAAAAAGACCCCCTAGCAACTGAACGAGCAAGCGCAAAAGACAGACCACGTCATCCCTGGACCCGGGAGAAAAAGGCAATAAAAGGTGGACTTTGGGGATAGGAACGGTGCGAGCCTAGAGGAGCGGAGACTCCCGGCCGCCCAGCGCTGAACTTTGCTTATTCTTGCTTGCATAATAATAATAATAAATTTATAATTGTATGATCCTTTAGTCCAGTGAATTCATTTATCACCCTTCCTTCCTTCCTTCCTTCCTTCCTTCCTTCCTTCCTTCCTTCCTTCCTTCCTTCCTTCCTTCCTTCCTTCCTTCCTTCCTTCCTTCCTTCCTTCCTTCCTTCCTTCCTTCCTTCCTTCCTTCCTTCCTTCCTTCCTTCCTTCCTTCCTTCCTTCCTTCCTTCCTTCATCTTTTAAGTGATGTTGGCATTTTTAGATTAGTTTAGAGTAAAAACTCACAGTCTAATATAGGTGATAAGTATTGAGAAGTTATTTTAAATAGTGTACACGTAGTTTTTAGTATAAAAAGATAACACCACACAGTTCCCCATGGTCCCTCACAGGCCCCTCATGGCGCCCTCACAGTTGCCCAAGACCCCTCACAGCCCCTCACTGTGGATGCCATGGGACAGAGAGAGAGAAACAGCAAGTGTTTCTCACAGCAGCTTGTGAGAATTAGTAGCAAGTTGTAAGAATGTGAAAACTTAAGTATAAACAATCTACAGGTGGTGTTCTTCTACTTCCTCTTTCTCTTCTTCTCAAGGACGGTGTATAAAGAATGTGGTTTTGTTAACGAGCCAATCAAACAGAATATATCGTATGACTCTATAAAAACCGCACGGTTCTCTTGAATTCAACCTTCTTTTAGTCTTTCTGCAATACTGCCTCCTGCCTGTTCCTGTGTCATTCTCGGCGCAAGAGTGACACCTCACAGCCCTTCATGGCCCCTCATGGCCCCTCACAGCTCAAGGCTCTTCACGGCCCCTGAGCCGCCTCCGGCCCCGCCATTGGCGCCGCTCTTTGCTGCTGGCCAATGGCGGCCCGAGTCTGCAGTGACGTCACCGCTCGCCGGGCAAAGGAAGGCCTGGGGCTGAGGTGCCCCGGGCTGGCCGGGAATGGGGTCCGGGGGTCCCCGGGCTCATGGAAACGGGAGATCCAGGGGCCGGGAGAGGAGGATACCCGGGAAAGGGGGTGCAGGGGTTTTCGGGGCAGGATAAGGGGGTGCAGGGGGTCCTGCAGCTGGGGAAGGCGATGCGAAGGGTCCCAGTGCCCAGGAATGGGATAGGGGGTCCCCGGGGCGCTCCCCAAAGCCCCTCCCAGGGGGCAGCAGGAGCTGGCTCAGGAGCTCTGGGCAGAGAAAAGGTGGTGACCCCGGCTTGGGGGGGACATGGGGGACTCACCCACGCTCCCGGGGGGACACGACCCCCGGGGACCCCCCCTCACCTTGTCCCGCAGGGGAGGCCGAGCCCCAGCCCAGGCAGACGAAGCCCCCGAGCCCCGGCAGCATCTTGGGGGCCGTGCGGGGCCGGGAGGGGCAGGATCCGGGAAAGGGCGGCGGCTGCCGGGTTCCGCGGCTGCCTGGAAACCACGAAGGCGGCGGAAGCGTCTGTGACAGCGGCGCGGCCTCGGTTGCCTGAGAACGCGGCCCTGGCTGCTTGTGCGCAGCCTGGGCTCCTGCAGGCGGCTTCACTGGGCGATTCGCCAGGGGAATTGTTCGCGGAGCATTGGCCTCTGCAAAGTTCCTGAGCGTGCAGAGCATTGGCCTCTGCAAGGAGTTCATGAACGTGCAGAGCATTGGCCTCTGCAGAAAGTTCCTGAATTTCCTTTGGAGGTAAAGATTGACTCAAGTTGAACTTTTTGGTTTTGTCTCATCTGCACTCTGAGAGAGAATGCCAAAGGGAAATACAGGATGGGATAATGCCCGTCTTCTGGTGCAGCAGTTCAGTGGTCTGCACTGTCACTGACATGTTTTATGAAAAATCCTTTGGGTTTTTTCTCCTGAGAAGCTGAGAGAGCTCAGGAACAAAATGTAAACAATGGTTATCTGCTGCTCTGGAATGCAACAGGTGCATCTGTGATTGGTCTCCTAGAGTTGTTTCTAATTAATGGCCACTCACAGTCAGCTGGCTTGGACTCTCTGTCTGAGACACAAGCTTTTGTTATTCATTCTTTCTTTTTCTATTCCTAGCTAGACTTCTGATGAAATCCTTTCTTCTATTCTTTTAGTATAATTTTAATAGAATATATATCATAAAATAATAAATCAAGAGTCAGATCCTCATCTCTTCCCTCATTCTAAGACCCCTGTGAACACCACCACAATGCACGGCTGAGTGGATGAACAATATATGCTCTACTGATTGTGCTTTTTTTTTTTGCTCTGAAGGAATGCAACATTTTCTAAATGTACTGGTCTATACTTTTTTTTCCCGTATCATGGTTGCTTAAAGTGCTGAAAGGTGAATGAGGTCTGTTGAAGTTTCATCAAGTTTCAGTGGGTTGTTATCATCTGGTTGTTACAATTATTAGGGAGAGGCCTGTGAATTGAGGGGCAAATGAGACCATATGCCAAAATCAATAGTCTGGATTTTATGTAACAGTAAATAGGAGGAAGAGAGAGAGAAAGGAAAAGAAAAAGAAGCGAGGGGGTGGCGGGGGGGGGGGGGGGGGGGGGATTGGGAAGAAGGGGAAGAAAGAGAGTGACAGATGAAGTGAAAAACATCACCATTCCATGGATCCCATTGGAATACCATAAAATCCTCTTCTGGTCTTCTCTGTGGTGAGGTCTCGCAAAACGTAAGACTCCAATGGATTCATGCAGATTTGGGCAAGGTGGGACCTCCCAGGTGCCTCCTTGGGGTGGGGCAAGTTGGACTCTGTCTATTGCTACTTTCAAATAATAGAAAATCTTTAGCATCTGTCTGTCCTTTGAGTCTGCCATCAATTGGCTTCTGGATTTTCAGATCTGTTGTGTTACTTTGCGTGCCCTGCAGTCGTCTGGTGCAAGGCCTCAGGAATGGGTCTGGGGGCACTGTGGAGGTCTTGGATGGGAGGTTTGTGTGCAAACCTGGCCTCAGCAGACGAGTCTGTGGCTATGACTTGCCCACCTTGAAGCCAGACAGAGCTGATTTTCAGCACAGCTGCTGGGTTTGGCTTTGTTGTGGATAGGTTTTTCTCTGCAGCCTTGTTTACTTCTCTCCAGCCCTGAGCTAATGGGACAATAGTGTCACCTTTGTCTTGTCTCAAGTTCCCTTAGGCAGCTTAACTCAGTGCCAAGTTCCAGTCCAGAGGCATTTTCAGGGAAGGGTGGGCTTGGGTGGTCGCAGCTTCTTTATACAGTTTTGTCCCAATGGGCAGAAAGTCCTTTATAACAACTTTTAAGCCATTAGCCATAACATTCCAGTCTCTCCCAAGTCCTGTGAGGAGCAGCTGAGAGAGCAGGGGTGCTTTAGCCAAAAGAAGAGGATATCCACTCCAGCTATTTTAAAGTAATATTTAGGCTGCAGCTTTGTCTGTTCTAACAATTCTTAATGTTCAGATTTTTAGCTCCAGGTTTCAGTATGATCCATCTTTGAATTGCACAAGGCAGCCCTATAGTTCAAATAAAGTCCAACTAGAGGCCTAACATACTAGCTACTTAGACCAAACAAGCCCTTAGCTACTTTCAAATCATAGGAAATTTTTAGCACCAGTATATGCCTTGAATCTGCCATGAATTGGGTTCTGGATTTTCAGAGTTCCATTGTGGCTTCTTCCAGTTTTGTTGAGGCATTGTCACTCAGCTGGGAGATCGTGCCTTCAAAATGGCTTCTGGATTCCCAAAGAAGACCTCGACACCTCGTCTTTTGTCCAGGGAAAGACTGACATCTTTCACTGTAAGTACCCAGTGGGCTGTGTTAAGGCTGCAAACTGCCCTGGTGTCCCTGCTCTCCCTGCCCCTGCTTTAGTGCAAGCAAGAAAATGCTTTAAGTAGGTAATAAGCTGAAATATTCTAGTAAGGCTATGAAACACAAGTAATAAACAACACAATTATGAAGGTTTCTTTTGAGGTGAACAGAGAGGGGGAATTGTGGGAATCCACAAAATCAGAGGGTTTTGGGAAAGCTGCAAAAGACAAGCCTCAGATACAGTAGAACTGTGATTAGAGCTAAGCAGCAACCATGAGATAGGTCAGCAGAAAAATTATTTAAAAAGTAGAAAAGCAAGACAAATAGAACAATGGTCTGTGTATTAACCTTGTCTAGAATAACTCCCTAAGCTACAGAAAAGTTTATCTAGCAAGATATTAGGAGGGTTAAGGCTTAATAATGGAGCTCTGTGCATTGTGCTTTAAGGCTTACAAGCAGGTATTGTATTCAAAATAAGCAAGCATTGTTTTAACCAAAGGTACGTGTGCTTATAGTGGTTGGATGGAACTACTGTCAATGTGCTTTTGCTTTGTGTGATTGGTCAAGAAACTTATAAAGGAAGTTGTAACATTAAGTTCTTGGTCTGCTGCCTGGGATGTGAGCTGCTGGCATCTTCCCATTGTCATAACCATGTAATGAGAGTGATGCATGTAATGAGAGTGATGATAAAACAGCTCAAGGCAGTTCCACAGCAGTCCTGTCCCGTTTGTGATTTGTAAATAGCCCCCTGCTGGTGTCAAGACCAAGCTGCCCTTGGGCACCTGAGCATGTTGGGGGGGAAGGTCAAACTCTGCCCAAAGCCCAGTGAGACAGGGCTGGTCCCAGCTGGAAGAGCTTCCAAAGCAGCTGTTCTCTCTCAGCTCCTGTGTTGGCACAGATCCAGCCCTGCAGACACAGTGTACAGCAAAGCAAGTTATCTGCTGCAGCACGCCCAGAAGAAAATGTCTCAGCACCTTTGTGTCCCAGATGTCTTTTATGAAAAATCCTTTCCTTAGGATTTTTCCTCCTGAGAAGCTGAGAAGCCTCAGGAATAAAATGTAAACAATGATTATCAGCTGCTGTGGAATGCAACAGGTGGATCTTTGATTGGCCCATGTTGGATGTTTGTAATTAATGGCCAATCACAGCCCAGGTGGCTCAGACAGAGAGTCCAGGCCAGAAGCCTTTGCTATCATTCCTTCCTCTTCTATTCTTAGCTAGCCTTCTGATGAAATCCTTTCTTCTATTCTTTTAGTGTAGTTTTAATAAATTATATATCACAAAATAATAAATCAAGCCTGCTGAACCATGGAGTGAGATCCTCGTCTCTTCCCTCATCGTAAGCCCCCTGTGAACACCATCACACCTTTGTTCTGCAGGATGGTGGAAATCTTCCTGTGCTGGGAATTGTCCCCTGATTTTGGTTTACCATGTGTTGATGGTATCTCTCCCAAAGGAGTTGGCTTCTCTTGAAAGCTCTGGATTGGTAGGAATCTTGAGGGCTGTACAGTTCTTACCTGTTTCCTGGAGCCAGGGCCACAAATGTCCCTTGGTGTCTGGAGCTCACTTGACTGAAGATGCCCCAGTGCTGAGGCTCTGTCCAGGAGATCCCTCTGTTTTCTTCTCTGCAGGGGTCTGTGAGCCCAGAGAGAGAAAACAAATGCTAACTACCAGAGAGAACTACAACTTGGACACATTCCTGTGCTCCTCCCTCTTGGTACAATGTTCCTTTCTTGCCTCTCTTGGACTCAGCCAGCAGTGATATCTCCTTGCTGTGAGTTCTCAGTGCTGTACAGGGATGGAGTCAGGGCAGTCCTGAGAGCTCGTCCCCATTCTTTGAAAAGGTCACTGCCTCAATGCAATGAACCTAAAGAGGAAAGAAATGCCCAAAGAGCAGAAATCCCCAACCATGTCACATGCAATCACGGAGAAGCTGATGGGACAGAGCCATGTGGTTGGAGTATGTGTATTGCACTCTGTATTGTTAATTTATTGGTGCTGAGTATTTCATCAAGCAACTTCCAGGTCTCCCAGGACTGTCCTGGACAATGTGATCATAAGTTGTTCACCAGTGCCACTTGTTCAAGAAAAGCCTTTCTGAACAAGCCCAACTCTGAGGCTCTGTCTGGTTTATTTTTGCCTTTCAGCTGCTTCCCTCGAAGTTCCTGTGGGAGAAGTTTCTCAACATGAAGAAGAAGGCCAGCAGTGGCGGGAGTTTTCTACCCAGAATTGGCCCATGTGTAGAGCTGGGGAAGACTGGTCCAAAGGTAGCCTTTTCCTGCTCTTCTCCTTTCTGTTTGATGGGAAGTTGGAAGAGGGTGTGTGCTTGTGACAGGCTTGCCTCCAGCAAAATGCCTCAGTGTGCAGGTCCTGTTGTCATTGCAAGCTGCTGTTAGAGGTGGGCTGGGAGTCCTGATCTGCACTCAGCCAACACAAATAAGCTCTGCTGAAGGTGCCTAAGTGTAGCTGCCATTGCTGAAACAATGGGGGGAAGGCTGGGGACACAAAGGCACAGCATTGCCATGTGCCATTCTCCTGCTGAAGGAGCCACCTCTTGCTTTGGTGTGGTCACCATCAAATGCTCGGGGTCGCAGGATTCCCTCTGGAGTGGCAGCGTTGGCCTTGGAAGGCCGAGGACCTGCAGGAATGACTTCAGCTTTAACAAAACAAATTGCCTTTATGCTTTGGGCTGGAACAATGTGTTGGACCCTGAGGGGTCCAACACATTGGGGTTAGATTTTGCAGGCTGCCAGATGTACAGGGGAGTGGCCCTGGGCAGAGGGGAATGGATGTGCTTTATCTGGATCAGTGCCTTCTTGGAGGTGTGTTTGAAGCTGCTTTTCTGGCAGGACTGGCTCAGTAGAAAGCACAGTCCCAACGGGGAGGTGACTGAGGTGGGCTGTTGTTATGAATGAGGTCCCTATGTGTCTAATTTAATAAACCAACATTAGAATTTAGCAGCAATTTTAATTGAGCAGCCATTTTATATGAAATCATGCAATCAAATATAATCAAGCAGATACAAAATAATTTGGCAGTGGTTTGGATAAAGCATAAGCAAAACCAGTCAGGAATACAGGGGGGTTTTCTCACCCTGCCTCCCATACAAAAGATAAAGAATCCAAACACAACTTCTAGACTGGATGCTAATACATATTCCTCAATAATTTTCTGTCAATCTCCTCCTATTTTTGATTCTTGAAATCTATGTCACTGTACTGCACAGTGCATGCTCTGCTTGTTTCTAAGGGGTCTTTTGGTTTTGGTGGTCACTTCCCACGAAGGCTTCTCCTCATCATCACTGTCCTTTGAACAACCCCACAAGCTGCAAATGCACCCCAAGTCTTGTGTTATAGAAGCCAGCATTATATTCCAAAAAGAGGCCTTATGATTTCATAGATACCTGGAATCATCCCAATTTTGTCCATTTCAAGGCCGATTCTTTAATTATCCTGAGGCCGATTGCCTTTTGGGGTGTTACTTATATCAAACTACATCCTGCATCCTGTTTTCTCATGAACATCTGAAAACGTCTGTTTTGTGACACTACTTCCATATCCTTTTCCTCTCTTACTTTTTAACAAATATTTTCTAAAATATTTAAAATATAGTTACAATTGTTAGCACGCATCAGATTCATCTATCACACTGATGAGCAAGAAATTGGCAGCAAGAGCTATGTAACACACTGGTTAAGGATTTCCCAGACAGAGCAGGGGAGAGTTTTCTCCAAGCAATGCCTCTGCTCCAGAATCATTTGCTGTTGTTTTGGGCCCGTCGGTCCGCCTCGGCAGCGGCGGTGGTCCCCAACCAGCGTTGTTGAAGCCGTCGCCCTTCCTCGGCCTTAAGCCGGGGACCCGCGTTGTGGTGGGCAGAATTTTTTTGCCTAGTTTTTTTTTTTTTACGAGCCCGGCACCCGACGGAGAGCCCCCCCAGACTGGTCCTGGGTGAGGCGGCAGCGCCTCGCCTACCTCAGTCGTGGCTGGATCGACTGAGCCACTTCTGCCGGGCGGGGCCGGGTTTACCGCGCCGGGTCCGTTGCTTTTTGTTGAGGTGGGCGGAGTTGGGGGGGCGCCGCCAGGCCTCTGCGGGCCTTTTTATTCTTCTCTCACGGCCCTAAGCCGCGGCATCGAGAAGCGTTGCGACGAAGGCGCGAGCGGGATGCTGGTGGGTCCATCGTGGGGAGGCAGTGAGGCGCGTACCTCGGCCCTCCCCCCCCGGGCCCCTGGCCCTGCGGCCCCCATGGCTTGCACGGGTCATTGTGAAGGCGCCTCCGTGTGCCTTTTTTGTCGTGCTGTCCCCCGGCTTTTTTTCTGGAAGGGAAAGCCGACCACCACGAGGACGGGCGAAAGCCGGTGGCCCGTGGTGCCAGGTCGGGGGCACTTTTTTTCGCACTCTCGGACGCGTTTCCCGGGCCGGAAGTCGGGGGGGGCCGCCGAGTTTCCCCCTGGCCTGGCGGGGGCCAGTCCAGTCCCGCCGTTGCCTAGCTGAAAGGGGAGCCGTTGTTGGCCACGGGCAGGTGGTGGCACCCCCCTCGCTCCTCTGCTGCCACGAGCAATCCGATCCGCAGGTGGGCTGGGCGGCCGTCGCCGTTGTCCCAGGACCGTGGCCATGGCACCTTTGCCTGATTGATGTGGCTTTTCGGGTGGCATCGGAGAGGGCCCCTGGCGGGCCGGCTCTCCTTCCGAGGCTTCTCTGTCACAGGGAAGCGACGGCGGGGGGGGGTCCGGTGCTCGGGCAGAGCGGTCTCCATTCCAATTCGCTTCCCGCCGCAGTGCCCGAACCTGATGGGGCGCGGATACGGTTGGAACAGAGCCCGGTCCGCGCGCTCCTTTGCCGTTCTGCCGCCTGCTGCAGAGCGAGCCGCCCCAGCTGAAAAGTGGCCTCGGTGTCCAGGCCGTGCCCGCCTCGTCGGGTCGCTGCCTCCTCTAGCACATCTGGTGCTTTCCGCGCGGCCTGGTAGGGGGACACGCCGGGACGGGGTTCACTCCCTGTGAGCGGGGCCCTGCTTGGCCCAACCTCGCCGGCGGCCGGTCGCTCGCCCGTGGCCAGTTGCGGGCAGGTTTTTCTCGGCTTTGGTGGGGGGGGTGGGTCAGCCCCGGCCAAGCCCCGTTCTGCGCGCCGCGTGCGTCATTTCGAGCATGAGGCTGAGTCTCGAACCGGGGTGCGGACCCTGGGAAAAAAAGCGAGAGAGAGAGAGAGAGAGAGAGACGAAGCCTCGCGCTCCATCCGAGTGGCGAAAAGCTGTGCAGCGGTCGCGGCTCCTTGCCCGTGGCGTCGCGGGAAGGGCCGGCCACTGGGGTCGGCCGTCCACCAGGGTCGTCCCTCGCGCATGGCACTGTTCGCCCCCCCCCCCCCCCCTCCAGGCGCTGCTGGGCCGTGAAGCGGCCGGCCGCCGACCCGGCCACCGGCGCCCATCGCCGCCATGCTACCACCCGCTGCCGTGTCTTCGTCCTTGATGCCGCTCCCGCGAGTTGGAGCAGCGAAAGAAGCCCAGGGGGTCGGGGTTTGGCGCAGGGTGGGTTCGCTGGTGGGCTGGGCGTGTCCGGGTGCTCCATCCAGGCGCTCGCGCAAAGCTTTGCGGCGCTGCCGTCGGTGGCGGCTACCTGGTTGATCCTGCCAGTAGCATATGCTTGTGTCAAAGCTTAAGCCATGCATGTCTAAGTACACACGGGCGGTACAGTGAAACTGCGAATGGCTCATTAAATCAATTATGGTTCCTTTGGTCGCTCCTCTCCCACTCCTTGGATAACTGTGGTAATTCTAGAGCTAATACACGCCGACGAGCGCTGGCCTCCTGGGATGCGTGCATTTATCAGACCAAAACCAACCCGGGCCCGCCCAGCACCTTTGGTGACTCTAGATAACCTCGAGCCGATCGCACACCCCTGCGGCAGCGACGACCCATTTGAATGTCTGCCCTATCAACTTTCGATGGTACTGTCTGTGCCTACCATGGTGACCACGGGTGATGGGGAATCAGGCTTCGATTCTGGAGAGGGAGCCTGAGAAACGGCTACCACATCCAAGGAAGGCAGCAGGCACGCAAATTACCCACTCCCGACCCGGGGAGGTAGTGATGAAAAATAACAATACAGGACTCTTTCGAGGCCCTGTAATTGGAATGACCGCACATTAAATCCTTGAGCGAGGATCCATTGGAGGGCACCTCTGGTGCCAGCAGCTGTGGTAATTCCAGCTCCAATAGCATATCTTAAAGTTGCTGCAGTTAAAAAGCTCGTAGTTGGATCTTGGGATCAAGCTGGTGGTCCGCCGCAAGGCGAGCCACCGCCTGTCCCAGCCCCTGCCTCTCGGCGCCCCCTGGATGCTCTTAGCTGAGTGTCCCGCAGGGCCCGAAGCATTTACTTTGAGAAAATTAGAGTGTTCAAAGCAGGCCGGCCGCCGGCATACTGCAGCTAGGAATAATGGAATAGGACTCCGGTTCTATTTTGTTGGTTTTCGGAAACGGGGCCATGATTAAGAGGGACGGCCGGGGGCATTGGTATTATGCTGCTAGAGGTGAAATTCTTGGACCAGCGCAAGACGGCCTAGAGCGAAAGCATTTGCCGAGAATGTTTTCATTAATCAAGAATGAAAGTCGGAGGTTCGAAGATGATCAGATACCATCGTAGTTCCAACCATAAACGATGCCGACTGGCGATCCGGCGGCGTTATTCCCATGACTTGCCGGGGAGCTCCCGGGAAACCCAAGTCTGGGTTCCAGGGGGAGTATGGTTGCAAAGCTGAAACTTAAAGGAATTGACGGAAGGGCACCACCAGGAGTGGAGCCTGTGGCTTAATTTGACTCAACACGGGAAACCTCACCTGGCCCGGACACGGACAGGATTGACAGATTGAGAGCTCCTTCTCGATTCCGTGGGTGGTGGTGCATGGCCGTTCCTAGTTGGTGGAGCGATTTGTCTGGTTAATTCCGATAAGGAACGAGACTCTGGCATGCTAACTAGTTACGCGATGCCCGAGCGGTCGGCGTCCAACTTCTTAGAGGGACAAGTGGCGTTCAGCCACCCGAGATTGAGCAATAACAGGTCTGTGATGCCCTTAGATGTCTGGGGCCGCACGCGCACTACACTGACTGGCTCAGCTTGTGCCAACCCCCTGCCAGCAGGCGCGGGTAACCCGTTGAAGCCCATTGGTGATGGGGATCGGGGATTGCAATTCTTCCTCGTGAACGAGGAATTCCCAGTATGTGCGGGTCATAAGCTTGCGTTGATTAAGTCCCTGCCCTTTGTACACACCGCCCGTTGCTACTACAGATTGGATGGTTTAGTGAGGTCCTCGGATCGGCTCTGGCGGGGTCGGCCACTGCTCTGCCGGAGTGTCGAGAAGACGGTCGAACTTGACTATCTAGAGGAAGTAAAAGTCGTAACAAGGTTTCCGTAGGTGAACCTGCGGAAGGATCATTACCGGTGGGCCTTGGCGCCTGCCGCGTTGTGCCGGGCCATCCGTCCGGCCGCGCACACGGCATCACTCACACGCCCGCTCCATTCGCATGCTTGGCCCCTGGCTGCCGGCCCAGGTTCTCACCGGGGCCCACACGCCCTTCCCCTTCGCCGCGTGCCGCAGCCCTAGAGAGAGAGAGAGACCAGAGGCGCACGGCACCACCGGGCACGGGGGGTCAGAAGCAGGAGAGGGGGTAAAAGCTGCTTGGTGCGGTGAAGCGCGGCACGCGTGCCCGCCACTGTGCCCTCGGGTGGGGCTCACCCCGCGCTACAATGGGCGTCGCCCCCTGCCCCCCACACCACTCCCCCCCCCCCACCCTGGCCTTGCGCCGGTCTGCCGCTGGTCCATCCCCACCAGAGAGCGGGGGTGCGGATGTGGGCCCCCGAGCCTCTCGCCGCTGTGGCCAGCGCTGCCGAACGCCAGTCGACGGTGTGCCGCGTGCGGGCGCGCTGGCGCGGCCTGAGACCTCCTGAGCTCGGCTCTCCTCGGCGTGCGCGCGAGAAAGCCGCCCGGGTGCTGGGAGGGAGGGGTCCTCGGCATGGCCCCTCCTGGAGGCGCGCCCATCCCTTCCCTCGCTGCTTCGCCCATCTAGCGACGGCTGGCCGTCCGGCCGTGGCAGCCGTCGGCGGCCGAGGGGGAAAGGGCGAGGGAGCCGGGTGGTGGGTATGCCTTCGGGGCTCGGAGGAGGCGGCTCCTCCGGCCTCACCCGCACCGGGGAGCGGGGCCTTTGCCGGCCGGCAAAGTTCCTCGCTCTCAGGCCAAGCAGCCCCCCTCTCGCGCGGCAGAGGAACTCCAAGGGCCGAGGCCTCCGGGCGTTCCGGGTCGCGCTTCATGGCGCGCATGCGTGGGTGTGCCCAAGGTGTTCTCGGTGGTCAGGCCCGCATCTCCCGCGCCCACAGGGGCCCGCCCGCGCTCTCTCTCCTCAGACTGCTGTCGTGGTCTCTTGCCCACATGGCGCCGCGTCCGGCGCCTCTCCTCCCCTCGATGGCCTTTTCTCCTCGAACGCGCAGCGGTGGGGCCGTCGTCTGCGGGCCGTACCCTGGCTCGACTGCCTGCCCGCTGGTGGGGGGCGAGCACTTGGCGGGCCCTCCGGCGGCAGAGGTTGGTGAGCGCGGGTGACCCTGTGCCGTGCGGCAGTGGTGCCGCTCAACGGGTGTCCCTCCCTGCGGGGACAGTTGGCTGGACGGCACCCGCCGTCGGCCGGTGGCGGTCCTGTCCCGGGCCCCGCTCGTCGCGTCCTCCAGCCCCCTTGCTGGCCGCGTGTGGGCCGCAGGAAGGCGTGCGCGGCAGCCGCAGGGGCGCTTCTCCCCGCCCGGTCTCTGCGTGCAAACGGGGAGAGCGGGTGTTGCCCCCCAGCTCAGTGCCGTACCGCCTTCTGCCAGGCGCGTGCCCGGGGCAAGGGGCCCCAGTGGGGCGATGTGGCGGCGGCGATCCCGGGAGTGCGGCTCCAGCGGCGGCCGGTTCTGCCATCCAGCAGGCCTCAGGCGCTGGCAACGCTGGCTCAGGTCTTGGTGGCGCCCGCCTCTGGGGCGGCCACGAAGCGCATCCGCCGGTCGCTCGCCCGCCCGGTGGGGGAGCGGTCCCGCGGGAGGCGTGCCGGCGGGGGGCCGGTCGTTTTCGCATGCCCGTCTCGAGCCCGGGGGAAAGGCCGTGCAGTGGGGGAAGAGAAAAGCCAGCCGGGCAGCGGCGCAGCGGCGCTCTGCGAGGCCCGCTGTGTCGGGGCCGAGGGAGAGCCGGCATGTGCGGGGGCCGACAGCCGCCTGCCCCAAGCTGCGTGCCGTGTGTGTTGTGCATGTTGTCCGGTGAAAGCAAGAAGCACGCGGGCCGCCGTGTCCCCCGCATTCTCGCACGCGCCGCCTGGCCCTCCGCGCAGAGGCCGGGCTGAGCCCAGGCACCTGGGCTGCTTCCAAAGGACGGCGTTTGTGAGGTTGGTGTCTCCCCTCGCAGGGGAAGGCGGTCAGGGGTGCGGGCTCCCGCGCATCTTGGCTGGCCTTCGGAGAGTGGGTTGCTCCAGTGGTTTTTTTTCCTCCCCTTCCATTTTCTGTGAGCTCATACGGTCAAAGCCAGGCGCGTGCCCCCGCGTCCTCGGCGCCAGAGTAACAAAAAGGGGCCGCTCAGAGTGAGCAGTGCCCGAAAGGCAGAAAACTCTTAGTGGTGGATCACTCGGCTCGTGCGTCGATGAAGAACGCAGCTAGCTGCAAGAATTAATGTGAATTGCAGGACACATTGACCATTGAGCATTCGAAGGCACGTGCAGCCCCAGGTTCCTCCAGGGGCTACGCCTGTCTGAGAGTCGCTTGACGATCAATCGCCATCCAGGGACCACGGCGGCGGCATGGCTGGGGTCGCCTTGCAGGCCCGTCGCCTGTGGCGGGTGGCGGCGGTGACAGCCCGCAGGTGCCCGGAGGGAAGGCGGTCAGGGGTTTGGCGAGGGAAGCGTTTCCCTAGGCGGCCTTGATCCCTTCCCTGCGGCCCGGCGGGCGTCATCGTTGTCGCGGTCGTCGTCATCGTCATCGCCGCACAGGGCCTTCGTCCCCCTAAATGCAGACTCGGGGAGCGCTCCATTGCTCCCCACTCCCGGAGCGAGCCGCTGGGTGGAGCTCATCCCGGCTAGGGCCGCGCCGCAGATGCGGTGGCACGGCGGCCTGGGGAGAGCAAGAGACGGCGTCGAAAGGCGCCGCCGAGGGCCGAGAGAAAGAGAGAGGAGGGTGAGAAGGGGAGGCAAGGCGCGGACCTTGCCCC
>NC_135271.1:1590000-1675000 GCF_051311805.1 Agelaius phoeniceus
CGATAGGCAAGCGCTGTTCCGAAAGGGCGGGCGATGGCCTCTGTTGCCCTCAGCCGATCGAAAGGGAGTCGGGTTCAGATCCCCGAATACGGAGTGGCGGAGATGGGCGCTGTGAGGCGCCCAGTGCGGTGACGCAACCAATCCCGGAGAAGCCGGCGGGAGCCCCGGGGAGAGTTCTCTTTTCTTTGTGAAGGGCCGGGCGCCCTGGAATGGGTTTGCCCCGAGAGAGGGGCCCGCGCCTTGGAAAGCGTCGTGGTTCCGGCAGCGTCCTGTGAGCTCTCGCTGGCCCATGAAAATCCGGGGGAGAGGGTGTAAGTCTCGCGCCGGGCCGTAATCATATCCACGGCAGGTCTCCAAGGTGAACAGCCTCTGGCACGTTGGAACAATGTAGGTAAGGGAAGTCGGCAAGCCGGATCCGTAACTTCGGGATAAGGATTGGCTCTAAGAGCTGGCTCAGTTGGGCCGGGACACGAAGTGGGGCTGGGCGCATGCCGCGGCTGGACGAGGTGCCGCGCGCGGGTGAGTGCGCTCCGCGTGGCCCGCCTGGGCACTGATGCGTGTGCGCGCGCGCGCGGCGGCAACTCTGGACGCGCACTGGGCCCTTCCCATGGATCGCCCCGGCCGCGGCGGGCACTGCCCGCCCCCCCCCCGCCCCCTCCGCCTTGTCGCGGCCGGAGCCCCAGCGGCGGCCGCCGCCGTCGTCCTCGCGCGCCACTGCCCCATCGGTTCCTGCTGGCGGGGTCCCCTCGGTGCGCAGCTGGCACACGCGCGGCTGCGGCCGGCGTCAGCTGAGCGGTTCACGCGGGGGAGGGTCCCCAGGGGCGGTCCCCGGGCTGGCGCCCCGCCTCGGCGGGCACCTAGCAGCTGGCTTAGAACTGGTGCGGACCAGGGGAATCCGACTGTTTAATTAAAACAAAGCATCGCGAAGGCCCGAGGCGGGTGTTGACACGATGTGATTTCTGCCCAGTGCTCTGAATGTCAGAGTGAAGAAATTCAATGAAGCGCGGGTAAACGGTGGGAGTAACTATGACTCTCTTAAGGGCGACTTGAGAAAGTCTAGTTACAGCTGGGCATAGCTGCAGAGATCGCACCTCCTCATGGTCCCACTGGTAAGCCCTTAACAGGGTGACTAAGTAAATATCTGCCCCAGTCTGGGAGCCATTGGGACTCACCAACCCAACAGTTCCTTCCAAATTTCGGTGAAACAAATTTCTCGGTCTAAGTCGTTAGGCTTACTACCTGAAACCTGGCCCCCCGGTCGGACAGGGGCGACGGGTTCGGAGGTGGGCTGACCACCCATTCCGTTCCTGATGTTGAATCCGGTCATGACTCGGCTATTCCAAATCCAAATCCGTTCCTCGGAAGAGGAAAATGGGGGCGGCCGTTCCACCTTACTAGGGTATTGGTGGGCACTCAGACCTCCTGAGATGATTTTGTAACATCTACAATCACCAAATTGACAGAAAATGAATTGGGCTTGCTGGTGAATTTTTCTTTAGAACTGTATAGGTCAGATCTGCAGGATTTTGTATTTGGGGGGTATCTTTTGTAGCAATGTTTATTGATAGATGTATGCTTACTACTTTTATATTTTAATAAACTAGACGGTAGCTAGGTTCGCAAGGCAGCCACAAGCCTGTTAGGTAGCTCATATCATAGTGGGTAGGGACAGGAACTTGAATTCATAACGCGTCAAATACCACCTGACTCGGACCAATCTTACCGGACTTGTACCGCTTAACCGGATTTGTCCAAGGTGGACGGGCCACCTTTACTTAACCCGGAAAAGGGACATATATTATTTATATGTGTTTGATATATAGCCAAATGCCTCGTCATCTAATTAGTGACTGTCCCAGGGTGATGTTATGATGCTTGCATCCCCATTCATGTGTTCTGTTAATGTTGGATATTACGTTCTGTACCTTTAAGACTGGCTCTGAAGAGGGAAAGTTTTGTTTTGCTTTTCTTATCAGCCTGGCGGGACACAGAGACTGCAGCTTTTGCTTTTTTCTGCTTTTGTTTTTCGCTTTGCTCTCTCTCGCTCTTGCTTGCTTCGCTTCTGCTTGCTTTGCTCGTTAGCTAGTTTAGCTAAACTGTCCAGATTTCTTCCTGGACCGTTTCTCCTTTCCTTTTCCTGACCATTTCGAACCTGCTCCAGACTGGGACCTGGGAAACACCAAGATTCTGCACCTTGTGGCCTGCAGCAGCTGCCCCAGCACCAGAGGGGCTGAGAACAGAGTGACCACCCCCCCAAGATAGACTTTCTGAATTTGTCATCTTTTTCAGAGTGGTGTCATCCGGTATTGTTCATTTTGTGTGCTGGGGGGTGCTGTGCTTGTTAAATAAACAGGTTCTTTCCACTCCTCTCTGAGGAATCCTTCCCGAACCGGTTGGGGGGAGGGGCTGTGTGGGTTTGCTTACTGGAGGGGCCCTAATTTGGAAATTCTCCTCCAAATTTGCCCTAAACCATGACAAAATATTGGTGCCCGACTCTGGGCTTGAGAGAGAGAGTGGAAAAACCCTGTTTTGAGTGTATTTTGGTTGCCATTACTCTCTGTTTGTTTGAAGCAGTTAATAGCCATGCTTTTTGAATTCATGATGAGTGTTGGGGTGAAGGCTTGCATGTGCTTCTGGTCCCTAGGGTTTTTCGAGATTTTAATACTTCTGTGGTCCCTAGGTTTATTTTCTTATGCTGAAATAGTTCTAGTATTGTCCCTCATATGTAGTTTTTACAGTAGAGGGGCAGTGACCAGAATAGCTCTCCTGCTGGGCTTGCTGGCAATGATTTGCAAGAAGTTTATAAACATGTTGGGGTCTGCTCCAGGTATGAATGGTTCCTGGCTATGGTTATTCGTCCAGTTTGTTAGAGGAGGAGCAGCAAGGAATGAGGCTTTTCAGCCTTTGCTTTCCTTCTTCTCCTATGAATCGGTTGCATCAGTAGTGAAGGATGTTCAGTTTCCCCTGAATATTAAAGAAACCATCTTTCTGGTATTCAGTCTGGTAACCTTCTTCTATACAGTCTGCTGCTTCTCCAGAATGAGGGCTGAGATTTCTAGACGGGCTGATGAGACCCCTGACTCAGGAGTAGACCCAGGCGTGGAACATCCTGAGCAGTGTGGGAAATGGGAGGATATGGGCCAAATCCTGAAGGAATTCTCTGACCCTATAGTCTGGGATTTTCCCCATGAACAAATTCAGAACCCAGCTGAGGTGGGGAAATATCTGAAAGAGAAATACCAGGATGAGCCTAAGGAGAGAAAGGTCATTGCAGTGAGCTCGGCCCTGGCATATGCTTTTCGCACTCTGTTGGAGACTGTAGGACAGCAGACGGAGGCAGGGGGGCAGGGAGATAAATCAGCAGCTATCCCAGTCCCTCAGGCTGCAGCCAACATCACAGGCTCAAAGCCAGCAGCCAAACCAGATAGTGAGCCTAAGCCAGCAGCTAAACTAATGGATTTGCTACCAGTACTAGAAGTGGGAAATGCACGGACAAGACCAATCGACCAGTGGATGATGATGATGATGATGATGCAGCAGAAGGAACCTCAATGCCTCCTGACATAAAATCAGGAGTCAAAGCAGCAGGTGCAAGACCAGATGCAAATATTGAGTCTTTTTCCCTGAAGGACCTTTGTGGCTTACAGAAGGATTACACCTGACAACCCAATGAATCCATAATTAGTTGGTTAGTCTGTCTCTGGGATGCTGCAGGCGAGGCTACAATTCTGGATGGCACAGAAGTGAGGCATTTGGGATCCCTGTCACATAATCCTGTCATCGACCAAGGAATGATGAGGGGGGCAAACCCTCAGAGCCTCTGGGCATGGGTCTTGGAAAGTGTTGCACAAAGATACCTGTGTGCAGATGATCTTTATATGCAACAGACACAGTGGAAGACCATAGAGCAAGGGATCCAACGCCTGAGAGAGATGGCAGTGGCAGAGATTATCTTCTCAGATGATGTGACAACTAGGAACCCAGACTTGGTGCCATGCACGTCTGTGATGTGGCGGAAACTTGTGCAACTTGGGCCACACGAATATGCTTCTGCCTCAGCCATAATGAAGCGGGATGAGAGGGACGAGACTGTGCTGGATATGGCAAGGAAGCTCCGAGCATATGCAGATGCTGTGCATGGCCCAACACATGCCAGAATTGCAGTGGTAGAAACATGTCTGCAGAACTTAGAGGATAAGCTAGAGGAGAATCATAAGAAGCTCAGAGAGGAGATTAAAGAAGACCTTCTCCAAATCTCGGCAGTACGGATCAGAGGTTCTGGTATCCAAGGCAGACGTTTCCCAGATGGCGAGAGAAGGTACACCCCACAAAGAGAGCTGTGGTTCTACCTGCGTGACTGTGGAGAAAACATGAGGAGGTGGGATGGAAAACCTACTGCTGTTCTGGCACGACGGGTGCGTGAATTGAAGGAAGCCACCAGGAAGAAAGCAGCTCCAGTTGCCCGTAGCCAAACCACCAGGTATGATGCTGATGATGCCATGTCTGATCCCCTTGAAGGAACATCCAAGACATATGCCCAGGGAAAGAAGGATAACCCGGCTTAGAGGGGCCCTGCCTCTAGCCAGGTAGAGGCTAGGGAAAATCGTGTTTTCTGGTCTGTGTGGATTCATTGGCCTGGCACATTGGAACCACAAGAGTATAAAGCTTTGGTTGATAGTGGCGCTCAATGTACATTAATTCCGTCGAGATGTGGGGACAGAGTCTGTTTCTATTGCTGGTGTGACAGGGGGATCCCAGGATTTCACTTTGGTGGAGGCTGATGTGAGCCTCACTGGGAATGAGTGGAAGAAACATCCTATTGTGACTGGCCCAGAGGCCCCATGTATTTTGGGCATAGACTACCTTCGAAGTGGATATTTCAAAGACCCAAAAGGACTCAAGTGGGCATTTGGGATAGCTGCTGTAGAGACAGAGGGCATCCAGCAATTGAACACCTTGCCTGGGCTGTCTGAGAATCCATCTGCAGTAGGATGTCTGATGGGAGAAGAGCAACGAGTGCCAATTGCCACTTCCATAGTGCATCGACGACAGTATAGAACTACTCGAGATGCTGTGATCCCCATCCACAAGATGATCCGAGAGCTGGAGAGCCAAGGGGTGGTCAGCAAGACCCACTCACCCTTCAACAGCCCCATTTGGCCTGTGCGAAAATCTGAAGGAGAATGGAGATTGACTGTGGACTACCGTGCATTGAATGAGGTGACTCCACCACTGAGTGCTGCCATGCCAGACATATTCGAGCTCCAGTACGAGCTTGAGTCCAAGGCAGAGAGGTGGTATGCCACTATAGACATTGCCAATGCATTTTTCTCCATTCCTCTGGCAGCAGAATGCAGGCCTCAGTTTGCTTTCACGTGGAGGGGAGTGCAGTATACCTGGAACCGACTGCCCCAGGGACGGAAGCACAGTCCTACCATCTGCCATGGACTGATCCAGACTGCACTAGAAAGGGGTGAGGCTCCAGAACATCTGCAATATATTGATGACATCATTGTGTGGGGGAACACAGCTGCGGAAGTGTTTGAGAAAGGAAAGGGAATCATCCAAATCCTCCTGGGAGCTGGTTTTGCCATTAAAAAGAGCAAAGTCAAGGGACCAGCTGGTGAGATTCAGTTCCTGGGAGTGAAGTGGCAAGATGGACGGCGTCAGATTCCTACAGACGTCATCAACAAGATCACAGCAATGTCTCCACCCACCAATAAGAAAGAGACACAAGCTTTCCTAGGTGCCATAGGTTTTTGGAGGATGCACATTCCTGAGTATAGTCAGATCGTGAGCCCTCTTTACCTGGTCACCCGCAAGAAGAACACTTTCCACTGGGGCCCTGAGCAGCAACAAGCCTTTGTCCAGATCAAGCAGGAGATCGCTCATGCAGTAGCTCTTGGCCCACTTAGGACGGGACCAGATGTGAAGAACATGCTCTATTCTGCAGCCGGGAACCATGGCTTGTCCTGGAGCCTTTGGCAGAAGGTGCCTGGGGAGACTCGGGGTTGACCACTGGGATTTTGGAGTCGAAGCTACAGAGGCTCTGAGGCCAACTACACTCCCACAGAGAAGGAAATCTTGGCTGCCTATGAAGGAGTCCAGGCTGCCTCAGAGGTGATTGGTACGAAGCGCAACTCCTCCTGGCACCCCGACTGCCGGTGCTGGGGTGGATGTTCAAAGGCAAGGTTCCTTCCACTCACCATGCCACCAGTGCCACATGGAGCAAGTGGATTGCTCTTATCACTCAGCACGCCCATATAGGTAAACTGAATCGCCCTGGGATTTTGGAGGTAATTACAAATTGGCCCGAAGGTGAGAATTTTGGTGTCACAGATGAAGAACAAGAACCAGTGACACGGGCTGAAGAGGCTCCTCCATACAACCAACTGCCCGCAGAGGAAACACGCTATGCTCTTTTCACTGACGGTTCCTGTCGCATCTTAGGGATGAACCGGAAGTGGAAAGCAGCCGTATGGAGCCCCACACGACAGGTTGCACAAGCTACCAAAGGAGAAGGTGGATCAAGCCAACTTGCAGAACTCAAAGCCATTCAACTGGCCCTGGACATTGCAGAAAGAGAGAAATGGCCAAAGCTCTACCTCTACACTGATTCATGGATGGTAGCCAATGCTTTGTGGGGATGGCTGGAGAGGTGGAAAAAGGCTAACTGGCAGCGTAGAGGAAAACCAATTTGGGCTGCTGATGAGTGGAAAGATATTGCTACCAGAGTAGCGAGGCTACCTGTGAAAGTCCGCCATGTAGATGCCCATGTCCCCAAGAGTAGAGCCAATGAGGAACACCAAAACAATGAGCAGGTAGACCAGGCAGCAAGGATAGGGGTGTCAAAGATAGACCTAGATTGGGAACACAAGGGAGAGTTATTCCTGGCTCGATGGGCCCATGATGCCTCATGCCATCAGAGCAGAGATGCCACCTGTAAGTGGGCACGAGACGCAGGGGTGGATTTAACCATGGACAGTATTTCTCAGGTTATCCATGACTGTGAGACATGTGCTGCCATCAAGCAGGCCCAGCGGGTGAAGCCCCTGTGGTATGGTGGGCTGTGGTCCAAGTGCACGTATGGGGAGGCCTGGCAGATTGACTGCATCCCACTGCCCCAGACACACCAGGGCAAGCGCTTCGTGCTCAGAGTGGTGGAAGCCACCAATGGATGGTTGGAAACCCACCCTGTGCCTCATGCTATGGTCGGAACACCATGCTGGGCCTTGAAAATCAAGTCCTGTATTATGTATAATGTCTGTGTTTGTAGAGTTAAAATTTAAATTAGTTTTAGTAGTAAGCAGACGATACGGGGATAAGGGGTGAAATGTCCTGGGTTGACTGTATGATGCTTTAAACCCCAGTCGTGTGTACCAAGGGATGCACTGAATTTTGTGTGCAAAAATGCGGTGCTTGAAAGAGAGGGTCAGTGTCTGCATGCTGAGGGCAGCACTTGTATTTTTGAAATGAGCCCAGTTACCCATGCTCTATCACAGGTGTGTTATGCAGGAAGGGGCTGTGCCTGTGTGAGATCTGCTTGCACAACTATTCCAATAGAGTCTTTTAATTAAACTACTAATGGTACTAACTTCTCTATTTGTAATTTCACAACCAAAAGTGGATGCCACTTCAGCTGCACCACACAAGAACTTCTCTAGAGATGCTGCAGAATGCACATGATGGGTATCAGCAAGCACCCAAATTCCAAACTGGATGGGACGCTAACGTTCTAAAGCAAATGCCATACCAGCCTAATATAGAATGGCTAGTGGCAGAAGTCCAAAATGCATCTCACAGAGCCTGATGGACACTCAAATCCGGTATCAAAGTTGTTACCAAAATCATCACCAAAAAAGAGAAAGAAAGAAAGAGAACATCATGAGTCAGATGTCTTATTGTGATGGACAAATCTGGAACCACCAACAGCTCCTCAGATTTTTAGCTTCCTCAGCAAACCAGTTCTAATTTTTAAAAAATTAACCCTCCTCTTAACCATCATAAACCTATGCATGTGGTAGAAAATTAAAACAGCAGCAGAACAGTACATATGTACTGTGGACTGTCCAGAGGATCTTGCAAAAGAATTTGCATCAGGATAAAAGGGAGAATGAAACAAGGCCTTTGTTTGACATAAGCACAAGCAATTCCCATAAGTAAACAAGTACTTAGCACAGACCTACATAAGCACTTAGCACCAGTTAGCATAAGAAAAACCTGGCTGGCCTAACTTGACAGGAGAGGGACTTGACAAAAAGCTTTAGACACATTCTACCAGAAGAACTAAGGGCAAGTGTAAAATGAACCCTGTGCAGGGAAGCCATGAGGAAGAAGTGCTGCTTTAGGGCATGGAGGCCACTCCTGGCCAGCGCCTGGACATTAGCTTCAAGTACAGGAATCTGACAGAATGTATTTTTAACCCCCTGCCTATCGAATCACCTCAGCAGAGTCAAGATGGATGGTACTTTTGAGATACATTTCTGACATCATCCCACTGAAATTTACATGTGGCAGAGCAGCATTTTAGTGGCTGCAGATCCCTGCCCTCCTGCCAGCTCAATAAAAGGGCTTTTGGCGGACAATGCATTTGTCTGCCAATTTCTTTGAATGAGGGAGGCCCCTCAGGACTGCTGTTGGCCATCCCCTGTGTGTGGCCATCCCCTGTGTGTATCTGCAAAAGCTTCAAATCAGCTGCCTCAGCTTCCAGGGCCTCTCTTGGCCAGCATCCTGACGTGGGTGCAGGGCTGCTGCCAGGCACTGCTGGGACCCAGTGTGACAGGACCGGCTGTCTCGTGTCCACAGAGCAGCCCTGACACAGCCAGGGCCATCCCGAAAGCAGACAAATGCTCCCGGCTCAGCAAAGAGGAGCAAGGAGCACTGGGCTGCGCTCAGGGTACCTCAGCATGGGGCTCCAGTGGGAAGGGCAGGCAGGCCTCCCACATTCAGGGCATCTCCTGCATCAAAAGGACGGGCATTTTGTCCTTTTCATCCCTCCACCCCAGACCAGGCCTGACAGCTCCTCCTCTGGAGTGGAGTTTTCCAGTTACAAGGTCATCTCACGCTTGGCCAGTGCGTGAGATGAGGCTGCAGTGACCTGTGATACCACCTCCATGCCAACAACAGCTCCATTGTGCATCGCTCCTCTTTCACAGGTTCACTTCCCATCGATTGACCTGTCCATTGTTTCCCTTAAGGGTTAAATTCCCACCAGTTAAACCATAAGGTTTCCTTCATTCTCTGCTCTGCATTCTCTTGTTGATGAGCACAACAGGGGACCAAATATGGCAGGGCCTTAGACACAACTTTGGTCCCTGACACACACAGGCTTCTTGTCCCACTGCTGGCCTTCAGTGTGCTCAGCAAGATGTGGAACTGCATGGTGCTGTGGAACTGCACCTTCAGCACAGGGACCTTTCCAGCCTGACCTGCCCCCATTCCTCTGGGTCTGTGCACAAAACACAGCGTGGCAGAGAACGGCAGCAGGGGCCTGTGTGTCCCAGGGTCCCGGATTTGCTTCAGCTCCACAGGGATGCAGGCAAAGTGAAGAAGCCAAACTGTTTATTAATGAAAAGCAAAAAAAGGGATGATATGGGAGGGGAAAAGGGAATGGGCAGGCAGGGTCTGAGGGCTTGAGAAATGGAGCTATCAAAAGGAAGAATGGAAGGAAAACATAGGAATAGGCATGGTCTGAGGGCTGGTGAGATGACGCTGTCAAAAGGGAGAGAGGGTGGAGGGAGAAAAGTGGATGGACAGTGTCTGAGGGCTGGAGGGAGGGAGCTATCTACAGGCAGGGAGAGGGCTGAAGCCACGCGAGCTTCCCACAGGCTCAGCCGTACCAATCCTCAACTATGTCTAGAGCTCCAGGGGCAATGGGAGATGCTGTCCTCTCCAGTGTCTCCTGGTGCTGTTCTTGGGACACTAGCTCACTGGATTCAGAAAAGGACCCTATTTCTTCAGGTCTTAGGCCTAATTTAGCATGACGACTTTCAAAGTTAGAGCAGGATGGGCTGGCATTGTTCTTTGGGGATTCTAGGCCTGGAAGAGAGAGAAAGAGAGCCATGGTCAGAGCCTGGATCTGCAGTGACCTGAGGAAAGCATCCAGCCCGGTCCACCCCACCCAACTCTTGCCATGGCTGAGAGAGAGGTGTTGCCAACAGGATCAGCAGCAAGCTGCGGGCCAGGAATTCCGCCCGTGTCCCTGAAATCTCTGTGTGCTCTGCCCACACCACCTCTTGTCAACACATTGAAGGAAGCCCACTGCAGCCGGGGCAGGGATTGCAGCTCCCTGCTCAGGCATTGCAGCTCGCTGGCCCAGGCCACTGCCCTCACTCACCCTGACTGAGATCCTGGAGCTCTTGCTGCTGCTCCCTCATCCTGGGAAACCCGGCCATCTCTGAGAACAAAGAATTCATCTTGGCCCCAGCGGCACAGCTCCCTGCCGGCAGCGCTGCCGGCACTGTGGCCACACGGGCTGCTGGCCCGGCAGGGCTCAGCCCGGGCCCTTGCCGCACGCTGCCGCCCCAGGGTACGGCTGCCAGAGGGCAGCAGCAGCAATGCCCAGGCCAGGCGGGGCTCCACGGTGCCGGGCCCGGCTGGCGCTGCCGGGGCAGCAGGCGGGGCTGGGGCCGAGCTGCGGCGGGCCGGGCCGGGGAGGGAGCCCGGGCTCGTGGCTCACCCATGAACCTGATGGCCGCCTCTCGCAGGGGCTCCTGTGGGCTCCGCAGGTAGCGCAGGGCCCGGCGCATGTGCTCGGCCGCTCTGCTCCTGTGCTCTGCCAGCTGCAGAGAGCGGCAGGAGGGAAGGGTTGGTGTGGGCTCGGTCCCAGGGCCGGGCGCTGCCTGCGCCCAGCCCCGGCCTCCCCTGGCCGCACAGGCCTGAGGCGCGGCCAGCAGTCGCTGGCCAAGGGCTCCCGAGGGCAGGGGACAGAGGGCCGGCTGCTGCCCGGGGAGCCGCGGTGCCGCCCCGCAGCCCCGCCGGGCCGGGACTCCATGGGCACCCGGCTGGGGCCCACGGGAGCCTGGAGAAGAGCCCCCGCGGCCTCTGGCCGCAGCAGCGGGCAGGGGCACAGCTGCCCGGCCCTGCACCTGAGCACCGCCCTCAGGGGCCTTCTCCAGGCTGAGGCTGGGGCTTGCAGGCCCTCCTTACCAGGCACTCATCGACCCTCAAGGGTGGATGCTTCTTCAACAGCTGTACGAGCTTCCTCCTCTTCAGGAACTCAGCCACACGAATCAGCGTTTCCCGAGAGGCCTGGACAGTAGCAGAGACCCAGAGATAGCCCCACAGCCCAGGGCACAGGACCCACATCCCTGTGCCAAGGCCTGGAGGAGGCGTCAGCCCAAGAGGCACCAGGGCAGGAGGCAGCCAAGCCCCCTCCCAGAGATCCACCAGCATCACAGGAAACCTCACCTTTGCCACGTCCCAGTTCTTATCATGACAGTAAATTAAGAGTGCATACAGGCTCTTGCTCACAATTGTCTTCAGGGGTTTTTTTCCCTCATCCACTACCAATTCTATCACCTTGCTGAAGAGTTGAATGGAGAGCACCTGCACATGGCTGTTGTCCTAGAGGAAACAAAAGACCTACATCAATTACTCCAGTCCCTGCTGGGCAAAGGCCTGAAAATCCAGAGGGCACAAAGTTTCTGGGAAACACCTGATGCCTGTGGCTCAGGATGCAGAAGCTTACGTGGTCAAAGAGCAGCAGCAGTGCCTCAGCCAGCTTTGGGGCAGTGGTGCTGGATACCAGGTTGTCTTTTTGCTGGAGCACATTTGTGAACACAGAGAGGGTCATGCAGACCACCTCTCCTTCTGCATCATCCAGCAGCTCCAGAAGGCTTGGAAACAGACTGCACATTCTCCTGGCCTGTGAGGAACACAAGGCTGTGCTGGGAATCCATGGATGGCTGCACCGCCACCACCGCCCTGGCACTGCAAGGCCACCCTGCTGCTGCAAGGCCCACAGGCCAAAGGCCTGACCCAAAGCACTGAGGCAGGAGAGCTGGGAGCAGCTGCCTCAGCTCCTGAAGCCCTGCCAGCCCAAGGGGCTGCTTTCCCCAGTGCAGCTTCAGCCGCTGCCCCCTTCTCACCATCGAGGGATCCTTGCTGACCACCACGAGGCCTCTGAGTGCCAGGCGATGCCTCTCCCTACACTTGCTGTGCAGGAACCTCAACAAGACCTTCAGGACAATGCCACCACATTTCCTCAAGTCCAGGCACTCGAGAACCTGCAAGGCACAGGGCAGTGACAGGGAGCCGGCCAGCAGGAGCCCAGAGCCGCACAGAGCTGGGCCCAGGCAGCAGCACAGGGCACAGGCACCGTCCCAGGCAGCTGTGGCTGTGAGAGGGCAGAGAGCTGGGAGGCAGGGCTGGCCTTGAGGCTCACCTCCACGAAGAATGCCAGGAAGGGCAGATCCCAGTATGGGTCCTGAGTGCTGAGGTGCCCGAGCAAGTGGAGTGCAATGCGAGAACACAAAGGGACCAAGGTACGGCGCATCTCCCTGGCAGGGGGAAAAAGGCACCAAGACCCTGAGGTGGAGAGCAAACCTTTCCCAGGTTTGCTGGGACTCACAGAGGTCTGGTCTTTCCCCAGCATCCCTGGAGGGCATGTGGATGCTCTGGGAGGTGGCCCCTTCTGGGCACCCTCCTCTCCCAGCCTTTTCCAGTCTCCTTGGCTGTCCCTCAGTGACGAGGCTCTCTGGCCCATGACCACAGGGACTGAGTGGGGCACAGGGCACAAATGCCAGGGGCAATGGGGAGCAGGGAGTCTCACCTGGCCAGCAGACCCATGGCATAGTGCTGGGTGTGAGCACACAGCAGCGTGTCCCAGCCACACTTGCGCTCTATAGCTACCACCTCATTGTCACAGCACAGTTGCCACAGCAGAGCCTTCATGGCCTGCACTGCAAACCTGTGTGCAGAGCAAAGCCCAGGTCACACTGGGAGCACTGGCACTGGCCACAAGGGCATGGGAAGGCCAGGAGGACTGGGACCTGTTGTAATTGCTGGGAAGGCGGTGTTCCTCCTGGCATGCTCTCCAGAAATTTCCAGCTTCCACTGGTGGCATCTGCTGTGTGGTGAGGACAACATGGAAGAGCAGAGCCAGAAACAGGCGGGAGGAATAAAGGATCATGGCCTCGTGGCACTTGGGCACCTGGACAATCACCCAGAGTGCCAGAGTTGCCTGCAAAAGAAGCAGCCCAAGACAGCGCTCAGTGCCGAGGTGTCCATGGGGCAGGGCCCAAGGGCAGATGCAGGAGGAGCAGCAGGCCTGGTGCCCCCTGAGCCTGCCCCTAGACCAGGGTTCAGCCCAGTGCCTGAGGCATGGAGAGGACAGAGAGCTGCTAGGGAGGTGACTGAGGGGTAAGCAGAGGCCAAATCCAGAAACTCACAGCCAGGGCAAAAACATCCATGTCGTCCCCATCAGAGGTGCGTGTGCTGTGCAGAGGCCAATCTGCCATCACGCAGATTAGTGTTGGCAGCACTTTCTCCACTGCTGGTCCCGATGACCCTATGGTTCTCCACATCATTTGAGCAGCTCTGTGGGATCAGAGCTCTGTGTCAGGGGCATCTCAGTCCCAGTACCGTGCCCTGTGCAGCTGTGGGGGCCCAGGTGACAGAGCCCCAGTGCCCTGAGGGGCAGGGAGGGAGCATTGGCAGCAGGCTCGGGAAACAGAGGGGCCCCAGGGTGCTGGACCTCTCTGCCTGTCTGGCAGAGCCCAGAGCACAGGCTGTGCAGGGCCATGGGCCCCAAAGGCTGGTGAGCCCTGAGCTGTGCAGGCACGTGGGCCCCATACCTGTCACACGTTGGGGCATAGCGCAAGAGGGTCAGCACCACGTCCACAGGGTGTTTTTCAGCCAGCCTCACAATGTCACTTTTCAGCCTGGCATCCACAGTGCCAAGGGACACCAGCCTCTGGTGGATGCTCCTTACAATGGCTGGCACCTGGAGGAGGCATGGGGAAGACTTGAAGCAATGACCAAGGCAGCAATTTCCCCAGCTTCCCCCAAGAAGGGCTTCCCTTCCGGTCACACTGTGCTGGACTCAAAGGCTGAGGTGGCCCAGTGACCATGGCTTGAGGGGACACACGATCCTGGCAGGCCTCCAGGCCTGGACTCGGGCTGCTTACCTGCTGCTGAGAAGAAATAGCACTCTCCTTGAAAAAATCCTCAGTGGGAGCATGAATCCCAGTGGGAGCTTGCCTGGTGCCAGTGTTTGTGATGCCCTCAGTCATTCTGGTGTCAGTGTTTCTGATGGCCATGTTCCCAGTCATTGCCATGTGAACAGCCTTCACCCTTTGATAATTCATTGCATGATTTCCTGAGTGTGCTGTCCATTCTGGGCCGGCATGAGGCTTTGCCTGGAACTGGGTCGGCCTGGAGTCAGGCTGGGCTGGGCCCTCAGCTGCTGAGGTGCCGGTCTCTCTGCGCTGAATGCGCAGGAATTTGCGGAACCTCTGCAGGAGAACAAAGGACAGGGAAGGCAGGGACGTTGCATGGCATGCTCCAAGCGTGGTGCTGGGCTGAGCAGGGACAGCAGGCCCAGCCCAGCTGGGGGTGGCTGCAGGTACCTTCAGGGTTTTGCGGAAGCGGCCAGGGCCGGGTTCCTGCTCTTGTGTCTTGTCCAGGGCTGCACCTGGCAAAGAGCGAGCGCAGCCAGAGCTGAGGGGCTGCGGGAGAGGCCAGAGAACACAGCCCAGCCCTGCGCTCCCCAGGCTGGGAGAGCCCTGGGATGGCCCAGGGGATGGAGCACGGCCACTGCGGGGTGTCTGCCCAGCCCCTGTTCCATCCTGTCCATGGGTATGTCCCCAGGGGATGGGATGGGATGGGATGGGATGGGATGGGATGGGATGGGATGGGACCAAGCTGGCTGTAGCCATCAGCCCTGTGGCCCAGCTCTGCTACTCACCATCCTTCAGTGTCTGGATCTGTTCCAGATCTTCAGGCTGTTGTGCTTGGGCGGCTCCAGGGTCATTCTTTTTTTTCCCCCTGAACACTTTGAAAGGGCTGAGAAATCTGTCTGCCATTCCACCACCCAGCCTTGATGGCACCTTCTAGAAAGATGCCTCAGGATATCACCAAGTCAACAATTGCAGTTGTGCCTTCGAGGCACCTGCGACAGGGAAGCCTCAGGAAGGCTGCAGGACAGGAAGTCCTGCACTTTGGTCTTTAGGGCTCCTGCCACAATGACAGGAGACTCCTCATTAACAATTTAGGTGACCAGATTCCACGGTCTGGACTTGATGGCACTGACAGGGAATGGGAGATGCCTTGGAAAAGTTCTGAGTCACCAAGTCCCGCAGTCTGGCCTCGCAGTCAGCTGCAGTAACAACGCCTCAGAAAAGCTCCGGGTGGGACACGAATGAGTGCGCTGTGCGGGGACTCCTCACAGCACTGCTCTGTCCCGTTGTGCCCCATTGTGTGTTCCCAGCTCCCCGGCAAGCTTCTATTTCCCACGTGTCACAAAGGGCCCTTGGACACCGGGTTCCGTTCCATGGCACGGTGACCGTGCTGCAGCATGCCACCCAGGGCCCTTGCACACACTGCCGCCTGCCCTGGGGCCGCCCCCAGCCCAGCCAAAGTGGTCCAGGCTGGAAGGAATGCCTGGCCCCAGGTGTCTAAGGCAGCCCCACAGGATCTTTAGGAAGGGCTCAGAGCATCAGCAAACGCTGCCCTGCTCTGTGGGCTCAGGGCAGCAGAAGGAGCCCCCAGGGCTGCCGACGCAGCCGTGCTGGGAAGGGGACGGGGCCTTCCAGGGAAGCTGGCACGGCCTCCTTGGGACACGTCCCGGCCCGTGGCCATCCTAAACCCACGGGTGTGACAGGCACAGGGAACGTGTGGGCCTGGGCACGAATGCTGCTCTGAGCCCTGGGGCCCGGGCAGCGCTGACAGCAGCAGCTGTGGCAGAGTCCCTGCCCAAACAGAGCTGCCACCCCCCGAGCCCTGGCAGCGCTGGTGCCCATCTCCTGCCCCAGAGACCTGTGCCCCCGGGGGGCTGCTGTGCCACAGGGAGCCACAGCCCACCTGCATTGGGGGCTGATGGCAGGAGCACCTGGAGCAACTGCTGCCAACACTTGGTCTCTGTCCAAAGCTCTTACTCCGTGCTGGAATTATTTTCTCATTGAAGTCATTTGCTGCAGGACAAAAACATCTTTACCCTGAAAACACAGAAGAATCTGGCATTAAAGAATCCTCACTTCAGAAAAGCTTTACCTCTCATTGCTCAACTCGCTCGAGTAGTTCAAAAAAACTGCATACTTCCCAAATTAATTGAGATGCCCTAAGAACATTGTGAGAAACAAGGCTCACTTTTAAAATTTCAAAGGTTTATTACACCTTAACAAAAATACAACAAAGAGCGATTAAGGAAAAATTACAAGACTGCGAGTCTCCATCAAAAGCCACGTGCTCATCTACAAAGTGGATGCTCTGCCTTTTATACCCTTAGCCCCTCTCAAAGTTTTGTCAGTCAACTCTTTCCCTGCCATCCAATGGTGGAAGTCACTTTCTTACATCTTGAGTGGAGGTCAGGTGTTGCCATGCTCTGCCTCCTGGTAACAAGCTCTCCCTCCTCTAAATGCCCCACTAGTGACAGCAATAAGGGGGGAAGGGAAAGAGTACTATGGAGAGAACATGCAAAAATAACTGTACATAACTGTACAGCTATAAAAATTCTCTTACCGTACACATAATATTAATCTCTTAATTGTGAGAGCCAACCATCTCCTCATTCATTTAAAGCAACGTGAAAGGTTTTCAAGGTTGCTTCCAACTCAAAGCAGTAACTCATCTGCCTTAATGTCAACCACTGAGAGTCACTTTAGAAAACGTAACACAGAAGCAAAAAAAAATGGCCATCCATTGGTTTGGAAATGTTTTTCTGTGAAGGGATGATAATACCATAATTCTAAAGGAATAAAAGCCCTCATGGAATGAAAGTCCAGTCAGTGTTACAAAAGGAAACTGAAGAAATGAGTAGATTCCAAAAAGGTCAGTCCTCCCCCGGTAGAGATAACTTAGTGGCCAATAAAGTACAGCTCTGCCTTCTTGTTCCCTGTGGGAGAATCACGACCTGGGGGCCACGTTTGGACACTTTGGCAGGACAGGGACTGGCTGTGGTATAAGGTGTGTAATAAAGAGAGTGAGAACAAGGAGGAAAGAAAATCCAGGAAATGCAGATTGTTGGTGGAAGATTAGGATTTTCTTTGAAGGATTTTGTTTGGTTCACTGGAAAGACGAATGGCTTTGAGCTGCAGAAAATGAGTATCCACCGGCACTATCAGGGAGGACTAGAGGAAGGGCAGAATATGTCCCTGGATGAACTGCTTAGAAAGATACAGCAAGTGTATGTAAAAAGGGATGCTGAAAAGGAGAAAGCAAGGACAAAGGTGATGGCAGAATTTTTACAGCCCCCGAGGGCCCCAGGACCCAAGTGGTTCCCCATAATAGAAGGGACAAGGTTGGCTACAAGGAAGTGGCAGAAGCATTCCCTCCTCAGCAGGGGAGAGCCAAGCCAAACAGCAGCTGGGAAAGAATCAGTGTGCTATCTGCTGGGCAGAGGGACACTGGAAGTGGGAATGTTCTCAAAAACAGCTGGACCCTCAGGAGGAGGAAGTCCAGGGGATAATGGAGATGGATTATTAGATGTGTCAGGGGCTCCCATTGTAGCAGGGACACACCACACCAGAGCCCTTGTTAACTTTTAAAGTGGGTTCAGATGGAGAGGAGGTGTGTTTCCTAGTAAAGACAGGGGCCTCTCCATCCACCTGAAATTTTCTCCCTAAGGTGGGAGAATTGTCAAAAATATCTTCAATTATTCAAGGGGTTGTGGGAATTGTAGTTTATTCGGTAGGCTTGGAAGTTTGAAAGCATCTTTCTCTGAAGGAATTGTGGATATTGTGGTCAATGGGTTTAGGGATTTAATTCCTTTGTCTATGTGGGGTTTTGTGCAGAGCTGACAAGCTCCTGTTTGGAGGGGACCCATGCCCCTGTGCTTTTTGTGTTTTGTTGTTAAAAGCCAGAATTGGCAGGTTTCAGTCCTGAAACCAATTCTGCAACTCCACCAGTCTGTGGTTTGTTGTGGAGAACTAGAATTGGCAGTTTTAGTCCTGAGGCCAATTCTGTAGCGGCTGCCTTGTGGAGATGGTGTTGTCCCTATGCAAGCCTAGGTATTTATCATGCAGCTTCCTCTGTGGGGGCTATGGGAAAACTTCAGGGGAAAATATTTTGTTATTCTTCCTCAGTTATTTTAGTAGTCGCCTCCCTACACCTGGGGTGGACTTGATGAAAAAAAAAAGGATAAGGGGAAATTGGCTACTGAAAAGATGATTGGTTACTAAAAAAGTGATTGGTTGTTAAGAAAGGCTCCAGGCAGTGGCATTGCTTGCTGCAGAACTTGATCATGTCCAAAAGGCAAGTCAGTGGAATAAAAGGAGCAAGCTGCTAAGGTGAACTGCTCCAGGATGAGAAGCAAAAGCCTGCTAAAACCCTGAAATAAAAGCAACTCAAATGCTTAATTCACGGACTGCAGCTCTTGCAAAACATTTTAAAAGTAGTCTCACTCCCTCCGCTGAACAATCTATTGGAGGAAACCCCACTGAACTCCTGTGGGAAACAACAAAAGGTGGAGAAGGGTGGGGAAGAACACACGCTCATCCCTCTCCCCACTCCAGGCACATTAACGTTACAAAAGCTAACCTATAATAAATAACCCTGCATTTACTGCCAACTCTGAACCTGGAGATGTCTCGTTCACTGATACTTCAGCCAAAAACGTTGATGGTAAAAGTATAGAGCAGTTGTTACACCCCAGGTTGCAGCTTAGCTTATTTAGTTTCTTATCAGTTGACCAGAGTGTTTTGTTACTTTTGACATGTAGGGGTCATGCCAGGTCTGGATGGTTTTGTTTAAGCCTCAGCTGGCACTGGGAACACTGTGTGGGCACTGGGCACTGAGAATACTGTTCCACCTCTTTCAGGGCAATTGCCAGCCTCAGGTTTGTGCTGCAAAAAACAATTTCCATTGTGCCCTATTTCACAATGTAACCATTGATCAAATTGTGTGCTGTGGATCAATTTTTATCTTGCTGACTTTTGTCAGCTGCTCCACTTGATCATTCTATGATATTTGTAAAATCTGATAGTCCGCATGGGTTTTAACCAATCCTAGATGGATTTGTTAGGATTGAGTTTGTAAAAACAACCATTCAAATCCTCCCTTTGCCAAACCTCTTTTCCATTCACTTGCCAATGAACATTTCCACTGACAAAATCACCGTGTGGCACCGACTGGGCCAGGGCTCCATGGGCACCCGGCTCGGGCCCACAGGAGCCTGGAGCAGAGCCCGCGTGGCCCAGGGAATAGAACGGCTTGGGTAGGGGCACAGCTTTTTATTGAGTGTAAGAAATGTTTCAGTCTGCTAAAACTTCAGGAATTGCAAGTTCAGTTTCTAAGGCTGCCTTCTCAGAATAGTTTACATTAGAAAGCTTACATTACTCTTTAGTATCATATATCCTTAAAGGAGACCAAAAAAAATAATCTGTGCAGAATGACTGAGGAATGACTGTTCTTTTCTTAAGCTAATGTACAGTACCCAGTGCAAAGGGCTGCAAGTGTTAAAGGTCAGGATATTGCCAATACCTAGACATTAATAACTCATGTTAATATTAAGACTACAAGACAGCCATGTCTACCCCCAGCTACTACTTACAAGAGAGTGACATGTTTTTATAGGGGCAGGTGGGAGAACACGATTGGGATTTCCTCGCTAATAAATTTTCAATCCAAAGTACTAAGATAAATTCAAGAGCCAGAAGCACATAGTCACATAAAAAATAGAGAGATTCAATTAGGAGCAGCCACAGTCTTGATCTGCCATTAGGTATCTACTGCAGGCCCTAAATTCCAGTCAGGAAACTTATGTGAATTGTGTTTTATATGATGGTTTCACTTCCTCATCTCGTACAGCAATCTAATTTTGTGCATTGTAACTTCCCAAGAGCACAGAGAGTGCTCATCATGGTCTTTCTCAGCAGGAAATGTGGGCACGTATTTAAGAAAAAACTGATGTGAATGTATAACAGACTATATCTATAGAGATGAACTACCTACAGTTTGCAATTCCAAAAGAAAAAAAAAATTAAACACATCAGGGAAAATAAAAAGCAAGGCCAAAAGCAGAGTGCCTTTGAACTAAAAGCAACTATTAACTTCCTTTTTCTATACAAGGCTTGACACCAATCATGATAGATTCACCAAAAACTTTTCCATCTTTGCTTAAGGCTTTCCGGGCTTGAAGCTTAGACTGATATCGAATATGCATCCAGTTTCCTGTGTTGGACATCTGAATGAGATCAAGTGGAAATGGTGAAAGGTAGTTTTTTAAATGCTTAATTCACAATGTTTTCTGACATAAGTGTCAAACTAAGACATACCACATGCTTGAATATGTTTCCATACTGAGCAAACTGTAGTACAATATAGGAAGCTGATGCTTGAGGAAATCTGAAAGACAGAAAAAAGTACTCATCAAATTGAGTGGTTTAAGAATTCAGGTGTTAAGATACAACCCTATGAAGCATTTACAGAAATGCAGAAGGGAGCACTGTAATTTCAGAAGCAGTGACTTGAGAAATACCACCTTCTAGGCACTTCAGCACACACCCCAACAGCAGAATGGTGCCTTTCTAACTAGAAAAAATCATGTGTAGCTCAATTTAAGATGGCTAACTGAAATGTATGTGTTTGCTTGCTTTAACCATAGCTGTACTTGCAGCACATACCAATGCCAGACAACATCAATGCCCCCAAGGATTTTTCTCGTATGCTCTAAAGACTTCTCCCAGGTTTTTCCAATACTTTGGAAATCAACTTACCCAAATACAGTTACCCATGTGTCATCAAGTTGATCTTCTGAAGGAAGGGAATCACCTTGAGTATCAAAAGGATCCAGCTGAGCAGGAGATAGAGTAGTCTTCTTAGGCTGCCCAATACTTGCAGGGCTGAACATGCTTGAAGAAGCTGTTCAATGTAAATGATATTGCTGAACAGATTTCTTTTGCAAGACAGAGGTTTATTAGAAAAGAATACATTCAGTGTCAAGCATTTCACTTGGATGAGGAAGACTTTGATGGGGATTTACTCACAGACAGAACAAGTAAGTCAATCATAACTTCACATCTGCAAACACACTAGGAAGTTTTTATGACTAGCAACCTAGTGTTCTCTTCGACTTCAAAACCCCAATAGCTTAATACAGTTGCCAAATAGGAACAGGCCAACACAATAAAGCTTAGCAAGAAGCCACAGTTCATACACAAGATATCAAACCTTGTGAAGATGGAAGGCAATCCATCAATCTGGGCTTCTTCACTCAATTACAACCACCTCTGTGCTCAGTTCAACACCACATTTGGAACAGGGAACAAGAAAAGCTGCTTGAAACTCAGTCTCAGAAGAAATAATTATTTCCTACTCATACCCACACACCTTTTGAAAAGCTAACAAATACACCACCTCTTCATAAACTAGCAAGGAACTGATGTAGCTTGAACAGGGATGCTTTTTCTGTATTAAAGAAAGCAGTAAGAAAAGAGAACAGAAATTTTGACAGGACATCTACCTGCTCCTGGAGTTGATGGCAGAATTCCAGTGGATGGGCTCTGTGATAAAGTACAGCTGGCCTGTATTATTATACAGAAAGTAACAAATTATTCTTATAGGTATACTGCTCAGATCAAGTGATTTAAACATTCAGGTAATAATATTAGTTATTTGCCTTAGGTTATTCTTAACTTTTTAGAGAACAGATATTTGCATGTATATTTAACCAAAGATTACCAAGAGCTATTAATGAAAAGTTATTTGACAGCATATTTGACAGCATATGCTTTGTGAAACAAAGTAGCTTTAAGTATCAATAATCAGAAACCTTCTTAGAATAGTTCAATGCACTACTGCTGCACTGTAATAATTCACACATTCATATGCATCCTGATGGGAAGGATATTAGTATCCTAATTTTATCAGCGTTTTCACTGCCTAAAGGGTTCAGAACTCATGGGAACATAACCTTCCCTTCTATGGAGACTATTACTAGACTTACTTTCCTGCTCAACTATTTAGTGCATAGAAGGAAAGAATACTTTGAGTTTTAGATGGTAGCACTTGTTTTTGTTTTTTTTTTTAACATACGATTTCAACACTCAAAACAATTTTAGTCTACTTTTAGCCTGAATTATGGCATTTCTTAGATTCAAGATCAAACAGCCTGGAGATACCTGTAGACCTAGCAACATAGGTTTTCTGTCGCAGACATCTTTCATGAAAAATCCTTTCTTAGGATTTTTCCTCGTGAGAAGCTGCAGTTTCAGCAACCAAAAGTAAACAATGGTTATCTGCTGCTGTGGAATGCAACAGGTAGACCTGGGATTGGTCTCCTGTGGATGCTTGGATTTACTGACCACTCATGGCAGAGCTGGCTCTTGCTCTCTCTCTGAGACACAATTCTTTGTTATTCATTCTTGTCTATTCTTAGCTTAGCTAGCTTCTGAAGAAACCTTTACCTTTCTATTTCTTTTTAGTATAGTCTTAATGTAACATATATCATAAAATAATAAATCAAGCCTTCTGATCATGGAGTCAACATTCTCGTCTCTTCTTCATCCTGAAAACCTTGTGACCACAGTCACAATTGGTGACCCCTCGACTGAGGAGGACAATCATCACTTGGTGAGACCACCAGAGGAGCAGTGCTACACTGGGTAAACCCCGAATGTGTGGCATTGATGGTTGCTTCACAAGTGACCACAGAAGTGGATTCTAGCCAGGAGCTGAAGAACTGAAGGTCTGAATTTGGACAGAGTTCACAGCAAGGCTGACCACAAAGAGAACCTTCTGAAAAGCCTCCAGGAAGATGTTCAGAATGCTCAGCAGCACCGTGCAGATAGCCAGAGAGTCCTGGACACTGTCACAAGGTACTGTTGGTTTTTCCCCTCCGGAAGATGAGGCCATTTGCAGTTTGTGGCTGCTCATCTGGAGGACTTCTCCCCTAGAGGATGAGGTTCCATTCTCCCCTTCAGAGGAGAAACTTATTGCCCTCTGGAAAAAATGGGGTGAAGAGGACAGAATTCTCCTGTTGGAGACAGATCTCTATGAGTTTTTTCGATGGGCAAAGCTATTTGGGTTTTTTACGAATGTGCTATATGCCCTCGATATGTTTGTCTGGGAGTGTATGGGCTCCATTTTCCAATTCTTTTTGGACCGTGGGTTCGGATGCCCCTCGATTTATCCAACCTTTTTGTTGCTCTTTCTTGTCTTGAAACGGAGAGCAGCTGTTTTTCCCTGGATTGCTAACTGCAAGGGGAGAGTCCCGTTCCCCCCAGTTCCGAGGGAAGACCCTTTGGACGGGGACGCTCTGCTGCTTTCCAGCCCCCCTGAACCACAGCGGGGGGGCGAAGTTTCACCCGCAGCCGAAGTTTATTTTACTGCGTCTTCGGAGCATGCTCAGACGGAGCCGTTTTTTCCCCCCTCCCGTTGCTCTCAGGGGGATGGGAGTGGGCGGCGCCGCCCCGCCCAGCGCCGTGAGCGCCGCCCCAACCCGCCCCGCGCGGCCCCTCATGCGGCCGTCCCTCATGCAGAGCCTGTGGGTGCTTCGGCCACGGTTCCGCCGGCTTCCCCACCTGCATCTGAGGCTTTAGAAACGCCGCTTCCCACGGCTGTGCCGATGTTGCTGGGCAACAGCGATCCACCGCTCTCACCGGCCGTCCCGCTGCCTCCCGTGCAGACTCCACCACCTTCTGCGACTGCGCTTCTGCGGCCGATGTCAGAGTCCAGAGCAGAAGATGCTGCCGACCCTGTGCCGCCCCCACCGCCCCCGCCGCCTCCCCAGGCGGCCCCGCTGCCCGCGCCGGCAGTTCTGCCACCTGCAGGGACTCCGTCCTCCGTGTCTGCATCAGAGGCTGCCCTGGAGCGGGCGGCAGCTGCAGCGGCGCCTCCTGCATCCAGCGTGACTTTCTCCCCAAGCTTTTCGGGTTGTCTCAGGGCTGCCCCTACGGGGGGAGCTGGGACAGGGGAAGAGGGCGTCAGCCTGTCCTTCCGTGGAGGAGGCATGGCCCGACAGCTGGCTGTGGGCGCAGCCCGGCTGCCTGTTTTCAAGATCAGCATTCTTGGCGGGTTGGGGGGTGTTTGGTCCGGAGTTTCCCCCTGGGGGATGCCAATCTCTCTGCCGCCCCTCGCGTGCCCCAGCGGCGAGGGGGAGGTGGGTCCCGAAAGTTCTGCCCCTGGTCCCCAGCCCAGAGGGGGTGGAGGTGGTGCCATGAGGCAGATGGGAGGAACACCTGTTGCATTTGCATTGCAGAGGCAGAGGGCACAGCAGGAAGCGAGCATCGCTTGTCTGCTGTGGGGAAAGGACATCCCCAGACCCGAGACAAAGATTCTCGGGACAGCTTCTGTCTTCCCACTGCCGGCATGCCTCGGTGATTTTGGGGAAAGGAAGCGTTTGGTCACCCCTTCTGCCATTGTACTGGCAGCAGGGTGCGGGTCTGTGCCAATGCAGAGCCTGCCTCGGGGGCTGGGCCCGGGCTGTCTGGCTTGGTTGCTTGGGCCAGGGCCACCTCCTGGCCTCCTGTTGGGTTTGGGGGCTTTGCTTCCCCCTTCTGGTCCTAGGCCACCTTTCTGTGGGCCAGGTCTGGGGTTCCTGATCCTTCCACATGGGCCAGGGCCCCCAGGGCCTCTCTCTGGCTCCTCTGCTGCTGCTGCTCTTTCTGACAAAAAAAAAAAAAAAAAAAAAAACCAAAAAACAACAAAAAAACAAAAACAAAACAAAAAAATTAAATTAAATAAAAAGGGTGAAAGAGCTGGCAGCACCTCAGAGGCATTGAGGAGCCAGGGATTGGCTTCAGCCCAAGTTGTTCAATAAAGGGCTGTGGCAAGACATTTCAGAAATTTTCTCAAAATTGTTTGAAGACTGTCAATGGACTTTTGATAACTATTGATGGACTTTTCTGTAGCAAGCCTGTTTCAGGACCAAAAGAAACTTTCAGATATGGCAAAGAGGAACATCTTCAGACCATGGACTTTTCCTGAAATTCAGCTGCTTGGACTTGAATTTTCTTTGCATTGTTTTTTCATTTTCTTATATTGTAGAATTGTTTTAGCGATATGATAGAATTTTATGTTCTATAGGTGAAGAAATTCCCAGTTCACTCCACAGGAGCACTTGAGTGGAGTTTGATTGGCAACAGATAACCTGTCAAATGTTTGTCTTTTCCTCGGCATGAGTACAGCAGAGAAAATTACAAACACTTTTTCCTTTTAATTTAACTAAATAAAAAAAGGTGACATGTCGCAGACATCTTTCATGAAAAATCCTTTCTTAGGATTTTTCCTTGTGAGAAGCTGCAGTTTCAGCAACCAAAAGTAAACAATGGTTATCTGCTGCTGTGGAATGCAACAGGTAGACCCGTGATTGGTCTGCTGTGGGTGTTTGGATTTACTGACCATTCATGGCAGAGCTGGCTCTTGCTCTCTGTCTGAGACACAGATCTTTGTTATTCATTCTTGTCTATTCTTAGCTTAGCTAGCTTCTGAAGAAACCTTTTCCTCTCTATTTCTTTTTAGTATAGTCTTAATGTAACATATATCATAAAATAATAAATCAAGCCTTCTGATCATGGAGTCAACATTCTCGTCTCTTCTTCATCCTGAAAACCCTTGTGACCATGGTCACACGGAGTTGCTGGGACTCGGGAGCGCGACCGTCCCAGCGGCCGCAGCGCTGTCAGGCAGCGCCTGCACGCTGGGCGCGCTTCCGGCGGCTCTGGTCTCCCCAGAAGCGGGGAATCAGGCAGCCCCTGCCTCAGACCCAGTCAGAAACCCAACCAAGTGAGACCAGAGACAGGGGCCCCTTCCCGTCCCTCTGGGGCACGGCTGCAAAACAGCCACTGTGTCTTCCTGCGCCTGTGTCTGGGCTGTGCTGAGCCCAGAGCCGGCCAGCTTGTGCTCTGCTGTGCCAACAGCGTTCTGGGCAGGCAGGCAGGCAAAAGTGCTGCGTGCACAGTGGGGAAGGGGCTCACGAGAGCCTCCTGTGGGAACAGGGCTCCGCTCCCTGGCTGGGAACAGCCTGGTTTTGCTGCCGTGAGCGCAGGCAGGAGTTCAGGCACTTGAACGGGCAGCGGACACCTCTTGTTTCTAGGGAGCCTGGGGCTGCGCGCCACAAGGGACACGAGGAAACAGACTCGGGAGAAGGAAGATGAGCTCGAGCTGCAGTGCCTGTGCTACAAGGTGCAGAAGTAATTCAGCCTTGCCAGGGTTTCCTAAGTGTGTGTTGGTGTTGGCCGGGAAATGGACATATTTGGGGAAACTGAGACATTTGGGGAAATGCCTTTGGAAGAGAGGGGCTTGCTTCTCAAGCAAAGTGCTTCCCCAGGAGCCCCCAGTGAGGTAGGTGCAGCTGTCTCCCTTTGGCTCCCTGCCCCCCTTTCATCCTTGAGGCCCCTTGCACTTGGCAGAGGGGCGTGGGAAGGGAGAAGGCTGTGAGGAGCAGCTTTGGCATCTGCCTGGGCCTGCAGAGAGCAAGCCAAGCACCAGCGGACCAGCGGCAAGGTGTGTTCCCCCCTCTGTGCACAGGACAGAGAGGGAGCATCTCTGTCCAACCGAGAGCCCCAAATGCCTCTCAGAGAGCTGTGAATTCAAAGGCCTTTATGCACACATTGATGCCATCTTCCCTATCTGCTGTCTTTGAACTCTTGGCAAGAGGTGTTTGCCTCTTGCTTGCTGGAAGCTGCTCTGCTCCAGGGCCGGCACTGAGCTGGGCTGTGTGGGCACCATGGAGAGTCCTTCCTCGAGCACTTGGCGGGTTGTGGTGTGTCCAGGGCTGTGTTAGACACTCGGGGCAATGGATTCCTTCCAAGCGGGGGCACCTAGGGTGGGGAGGGGGTGGCCCTGGGGCACGTGGCAGCGTGTCCCTTTGTGACACGGTGCAGCGGGGTGACCGTGGAACCGAAAGGGACAGCGTGTCTGAGCAGCCCTTTGTGACACACGCTGACATAGGGGCTGGCACGGCGCAGCCACTCCACAGTGCTCGGTGCACGCGACGGGACAGGAGGTGACAGAGCGGTGCTGTGAGGTGTCCCCACACAGCTGGCTCGTTGGTTGCTGACCCGGAGCTCTTCCGAGGCGTTCCTCCTGTGGCTGGCCTCACAGCCAGACCTCGGGATTCGGTGACTTGGAGCTTTTCCGAGTCATCTCCCATCCCTGCAGCCGGTGCCCTCGTGGCCAGGCCGTGGGACTTGGTGACCTCCATCATTCACCAGGAATCTCCTGTCATTGTGACAGGAGACCTCGAGTGCAGGACTTGCTGTCCTGTAGCCTTCCTGAGGCTCCTCTGTTGCAGGTGCCCGCAAGGCACAACTGCAGCAATTCGCTGACTCTGGCCTTGGCCGAGGCATTTGAAAGTGCCCTCGAGGTCAGAGAGCGGGATGGCAGGCAGAGTGCTCAGCCTGTTCAAGGGGCTGCGGGGCAAGAAAAGCAAAGGCCCTGCAGCTGCCCCAGCGCAGCAGCCTGCAGAGCCGGAGCAGTTGCAGCCGCTGCAGGACGGTGAGTGGCAGAGCCGGGCCGCAGAGCCGGTGCCTGCAGCTGGCCTGGCCCCATCCCATCCCATCCCATCCCATCCCATCCCATCCCTGTCCTGTCCTGTCCATGGATAGGACAGAAGCTAGGCTGGAGCACCTGGCAGCCGTGCTCCATCCCCCGGGGCATCCTTAGGCTCTCCCTGCCTGGGCGGTGCAGGGCTGGGCTGTGTTCTCTGGCCTCTCCCGCAGCCCCTCAGCTCTGGCTGCGCTTGCTCTTTGCCAGATGCAGCCAAGGACCCGACAGAGGAACAGGAAGCCGCCCGTGGCCGCTTCGGCAGAACGGCGCAGGTACCTGCAGCCATCCCCACCTGGGCTGGGCCTGCTGGCACTGCTCAGCCAAGCAGCAGGCTTGGAGCGCTCCATGGATTCTCCCTCCCTTGCTGCCCTTCTCCTGCGGACCCTCTGTGAATTCATCACGTGCCTTTGGCAGGAAGAGACCGCCGGTGCGGGCACGGGCATCTTGGAGAACCTTCCGTTCCTCGATGCCGAGACCGGTGCTGCCATGCTGGATTTGCTTGTGGAGAAGGGTGTCTCCAATCCAGCGCGAGTAAGCAGCCTGGGGCAAGGGCTCATTGGCCCCAGCAGTGGTGCGGCGCCTCGAGCCGGCTCTGCTGGCCTCCCTCGGCCTTTGAGGCCCGGCCCGATGCGTTTGGAAGGGAAGCACTTCTCAGGGGAAGTTGCTGCTCTGGCACCTCTGCCAGTCTGCCCGTGCCTTCTGCAGGTGCCCGCCATGGTGAGGTCCATCCACCAGTGGCTCACGGCCAATGAGGCTGCTGGGCACAGGCTGGACAAGGCCCTTCTGGAGCTGACCGAGGAATACCCCAGTGACGTGCTGATCACCCTCTTGCGCTGGGCCCCATCGTGTGACAGGTGGGGCAGCCCCACGTGCCTTGAGGGCTTGGGCTTCACCGGCCCCTCACCCTGTAGAGCCTGTCCCTGCTGACTGCCAGACAGGCAGGGAGTTGCAGGATCCTCTGGCTCCTCTGTTTTCCAGTGCTGCCATGGCAGCTCCTGAGCCTGGTGCCATGCTCCCTCCCTGCCCCTCGGGGCCCCTGTACCCACGTGGGCTGGCTGGCCGCTGCCGGCCAGGGGCAGTGGGCAGAGGCAGGGCTCAGGGCCAGCGCGGGCCCCTGCAGCTGCCCAGGCCACGGCGCTGTGGCCGAGACAGCCCTGACACAGAGCTCTGACCCCACAGAGCTGCCGCCACCATGTGGGCAACCATCATGTCCTCGAGCAGGACTGCGGAGCCAGCGCTGCAGCTACTCCTCGATGTGCTGAGCGCCTGGCCAGTGAGCAGCGTGTCCACCTCCGATGGGGACGACGCAGGAGTCTTTGCCCTGGCTGTGAGTTTCTGGAGCTGGCCTTTGCCAGCCCCTAGGCCAGCACTCCAGCAGCCAGCTCTCTTGTCCTCCCGCCAGCTGCATCCTTCTGCCTCAGAGACCGCGCTGAATCCTGCCTTAGGGGCAGGCTTCAGGGGCACCAGGCCGGCTGTTTCCCCCCCTTGCCTCCCCCAGCCTCTCCCTCGCATGCTCGGGCCCTGCCACGTGCATGTCTGGGCCACTGAGCCTTGTCTCTGGCTCTTTTATTTCTTGCAGGCAACCGTGGCGCTGTGGAGAGTCTTCAATCTGGCCTGGCGCTCGCCTGTCGTGCTGGAGTATTTCCCCAGTCTCTTTCTGAGTCTGCTCTTCCAAGCCTACATCAGCATGCAGGAGATGCCAGAAGAGGTTGAGACCTTCTGGAAGGGATGCCAGGAGCAACACGGCCTCTCCGCCAAGCCCAACAGGTGCCCCATGCCAGTCCTCCCAACCTCCCCATCCCTCCCATGCCCCCAGGGCAGGAGCCGGGGCTCCCAGCGTGACCTGGCCTTTGCTTTGCACACAGCTTTGCCCTGCAGACCCTGAAGGCCCTGCTCTGCCAAATGCGCTATGAGCACGCGGTGCTGTCCATGGAACGCAAGCGCGCCTGGGACACGCTGCTCCGTGCCGACACCCACCACTGCGCAGTGGGTCTGCTGGCCAGGTGAGACCTCGTTCTCCCCACCGCCCCTCTCCTTTGTGCCCGCAACGCCCCACACAGTCCCCGTGGTCATGGGCGGCAGGACCTTGTCACCGAGGGAGGGATGAGCAGACTGGAAAAGGCCGGCACAGGAGGGTGCCCGGGAGTGGCCGCCTCCCAAAGCGCCCCCGGGGTGCTCGGCAGGAGACCAGAGCTCTGCCAGTCAGCCCTGGGAGAGCTTTGCCCGCCCGGCCCAGGAGCAATGGTGCCTTTTTCTCCCTGCCAGGGAGATGCGCCATGTCTCCATCATCTGGTGTTGCGACATGGCATCCCGCCTCTTTGACCTGCTCAGCCAAGGCATTTCAGACTGGGAACTGCCCGCCCTGGCCTTCCTGGTGGAGGTGAGCCCCGTGGCCAACGCTGCCTGGCTGAGCTGCCTCCCAGCCCTCTGCCCTCTCGTAGCCGCAGCTGCCTGGGACGCTGCACCAAGCCCTTTGCTGCTGCCTTGGCTTGGCCCTGTGCCCTTCTGAGCTCCTGCCAGCTGGGCACCTCTGTGCCTGCTCTGTGCCTTTCAGGTCCTGGATTGCCTGGACTTGAGCCAATGTGGTGAAAAAGTCCTGGAGATCTTGACAAGGCACCTGCAGAGCGAGTCCAGGCAGATGCGTCGCGTGGCGCTGCGAGGCCTCGTGGGGCTCACCTCGATGGTGAGAAGGAGGCAGCAGCTGAAGCTGTGCTGCCAGCGTGGGGCTGGGGCAAGCAGCCCCTTGGGCTTAGCTGGGCTTTGGCAGCTGTGCCAGCTGCTCCCAGCTCTCCAGGGTCGCTGTTCAGCTGCCTGAGTGCTTCGGGACAGGCCTTTGGCCTCTGAGCCCAGCAGCAGCAGCAGCAGCAGCAGCAGCAGCAGCATGGGGTTGCCCAGCCTTGTTTTGCACACAGGATCCAAGCATGTACAGCCTGACTGAAAGCCTTGGGAAGCTACTGTGGGATAGAGATGAAGACATCGTTGAGATGAGCCTCGTTGTGCTCAGCTTCCTGCCGCTGCAGAAAGACCTGGCAATAGCCAGCCCCATGGCCCTGCAGCTGGCTGAGGCGCTCTGGCACCTCTTTGACAATGCGAGGCTCTGTGCCCCCAGCCACGGGCACTCGGGTGGCGCCTTGGGCCTGGGCACAAGGGGGCCTGGAGCAGCTGATGTGGAGGGCTTTTGCTTCCTTTCCAACAGGACAAGAGCCTTGTGCGGCTGCTCTCCATTGGCCTCTTCCAAGACGTGATCACGCTGGTAGTGGCAAAGGGAGAAAAGGCCCTGAAGAAGCACGTGAGCCAGAGCCTGCTCCCACTCTTCTTCCAGTGCCACGATGAGAACGGGCGTGTGGCACAGGTGAGGCCTCCTGGCTGTCCCCATGGGAGGGGGCTCAGCTGTCTCCCCAGCCCCTGGCACCTGAGGGGCTCCAGCCTCCTCCTGGCCTTGGCACAGAGATGCGGGTCCTGTGCCCTGGGCTGCGGTGCCATCTCTGGGTCTCTGCTGCTCTGCAGGCCTCTCGGGAAACACTGCTTTCTGCAGTTAGGTTCCTGAAGAGGAAGGATCTCAAGCAGCTGCTGAAGACGGATCAGATGTGGAGATTTGCCGAGTGCTTGGTAAGGACAGGCTGGAATGCCCAGCCCGATGCCTGAAGAAGCCGCCTGCCCCGGCGCCTACGGCTGCTGGCCGGGCCTCAGGGCTCTGTGGGCGGGGGGCGAGCAGTGCCAGCCGTAGGGGGCGCCCGGCCCAGGGGCAGGGCCTGCATCAACCCTTTCCCTCCATGCCCTGCCACTCTCTGCAGCTGGCAGAGCACAGGAGCCGAGCGGCCGAGCACCTGCGCCGGGCCCTGCCGTACCTGCGGAGCGCACAGGAGCCCCTGCGAGAGGCGGCCGTCAGGTTCATGGGTGAGCCCCAAGCCCGGCTCCCGCCCCGCCCCGCCCCGCCGCAGCTCGGCCCCAGCCCCGCCTGCTGTCCCGGCAGCAGGATCCGAGCGCGGGCAAGTGCAGCCCCCGCTGGCCTGGGCATTGCTGCTGCCGCCCTCTGGCAGCCGTGCCCTGGGGCGGCAGCGTGCGCCAGGGGCCCGGGCTGAGCCCTGCCGGGCCAGCAGGGCGTGTGGCCTCAGGGCTGGCAGCGGCCGTGTGCGGCAGCTGTGGCTCTGAAGGCAGGACACGCTCTGTGTTCGCCAGGGATGGCCGGGCGCTACCTGACAGGGCAGCAGCCGGAGTTCCGCATCATCTGCAGGGGTGAGTGAGGCCCGCGGGCTCCCGCCGGGGGCTGCCGCTGGCACCTGCGTTCCCTGGCCCGCCCGCCCACGGCTCCACTCCCTGCGCGCCCCAAGGGCAGCGTGGCCACAGTACAGACACCTTGCAGGGGCCTGCGGGACATTCCTGGCCAGCAGCTGCCAGCTCGTCCTTCTTGTCTCCTGCTTCCTCCCGGCTGCCTCCTCCAGGCTGTGGCATGGACGAGGCTGGAGGCCCTCCCCAGCTGCGCGCAGATCCAGCCTCTGACTGTGCCTCTGTTTCTCTCTCTGCAGCCCTTCAGGACATGACGGATGACTCCAGCCCAGCCATCTCATGCCTGGCGCTTCAAGCTCTGTACATCCTTTTAGCTGTACAGAGCGTTCCCTCCTCCCGACTGCAGAAGATGCGAGACCAACTGCGCCGCCTCTGGCAGTCGCGGCCTTTCCTGTGTGGCCGCGGCTGAGTGTCCTGCCGCGGCGCTGCGGAGAACTGATCCGGGAGGCTGCGTCTGCTGGGGCCACCTGAGCCTGCGGAGAACACCTCTCCTCTGCCAGCACTTCCTTTCCCTTCACCCACTAGAGGAACATTAAATTGCTGTTGTTGGATAGCTGGCTGTCCAGGAGCTTTCTCTCGGTGCAGAGGGTCTTCAGGCCAACCGGGAAGAGGGCAAAAAGGCTGCTTGCTCTCAGCCACTTGCCCAAGCGTGCGCTGTGGAAGGGAAAGTGGCCAAACAGCCCTTGGCCTTTGGTGGTAAGGCTGAATGACTTTAGGTCCTTTCAGGACAGGCACTCCAGCTCTAGCCCGTGTTCCCCCATGTGAGTTTCCAGGTGCAGGTTCAGAGGTGCAGCCCCAGGCCCTCCACAAACACAAGCTGCCCGCTGTCTCTTCACCTGCATCAACTCCTACCTGCGCTCACGGCATCTAAACCAGGCTGTTCTCAGCCAGGGACCAGAGCCCTATTCCTGCAGGATGCTCTTGCCAGCACCTTCCAGGTCTCTCTGCTGTGCACGCAGAGCTTTTCATGCCCGCTCCCAACAGGCTTTGGAATGCAGAGCACAGCTTGGCTGGCTCTGCCACCAGCACAGCCCAAACGCAGGCGGAGGAAGAAGCTGCAGGGGCTGTTTTGTGGCCATGTCCAAGAGAGACTGGAAGGATGCCCTCCCTCTGCTCTCCCTTGGTTGGCTTTCTGGCTGGCTCTGAGCCTGGGGCTGCCGTTCCTCACTTGTGGGGAGCAGAAGCACAGCCGGGATCCCGGCACTGCCTGGCAGCGCTGCAGGCACTGGCACGGCCGCGCGTCCGAGTCTCGGGCACCGTGCTGCTGCTTCATTTGCCCTCAGGCACAGCCAGAGCTCCCTGCTAAGCCCGGATGCTCTCTGCTTCTGCCCTCTTCCTCATCCTGTGCAGGGATGGAGCACTGCTATGCTTTCAGGAAACTATTCTTGAAAACTTCCAGCATTCCAAGCTCCTTTGCCCTCCGTGGATGCTTGCCATGGAATCCCTCACAGCTGGGTTCAGAGCATATTCAGGTTGCCTCTTCCAAAATCCAGGGACTCCCAGGTGCTCAGCAAGATCTGGAAGTGCATGGTGCTCTGGAACTTCACCTTCAGCACAGGGACCTTTCCAGCCTGACCTGCCCTCGTTCCTCTGGCTCTGTGCACAAAACAGGGCCTGGAAGAGAACAGCAGCAGGGGCCTGTGTGTCCCAGGGCCCCGGGTTTGCTTCAGTTCCACAGAGATGCAGGCAAAGTGAAGAAGCCAAACTGTTCATTAATGGAAGGCAAAGCAAAGGGATGAGCTGGGAGGGGAAAAAGGGGATGGGCAGTGTCTGAGGGCTGGAGGGAGGGAGCTGTCAACAGGGAGGGAAAGTGGAGGGAGAAAATGGTGATGGATAGGCTGAGGGCAGAGCTATCAAAAGGGAGGAATAGTGGAGAGAATAAAAGGTGATGGGCAGTGTATGAGGGCTAGAGGGAGAGAGCTGTCTACAGGACATGCAGGGAGAGGGCTGAAGCCACAAGAACTGTGCCCACCATCAGCTGTGCCAGGACTTCCAGCAGCGCTGAGCGGTGATGTCGTCTTTAGTGTCTCCTGGTGCTATTCTTGGGATACTGGTTCACTGGATCCAGAAGATGTCCTAATTCTTGAGGTCTTTGGGGAAACTGGGCTTGATTTTCCAGGTCAGAGCATGATGGGCTGGCACGTTGCCTCTGGGCTTGAAAGACTGAAAGAGAGAAGACCAGAGCCATGGCAACAGCCCAGATCTGTGGGAATCCTATAAGACCTTCTGAACAGGGCCATCCAAGCCAGAAGGGAGTAGGAGACATTGGAATCAGCTGGGAGGTCTTGCTGGAATAAATGAAAAGGGCAGGAGATTTTTTCTCCTTTTTAGTGCCTTTATTAAGGTCAGCTTGGGTGGGGGCTCGATGGGTTGTGCGCACGCCGCCGCCACTGCTCCCAGGAGTGTCAGGGAGGAGGAGGATGCAGCTCTGTCCCCTGGTGTGCAGGCAGAGCCGGGGCTTCCGCCCTCACCAGAGCACCAGGAGATTGCCATTTTTGATTTAACATTTGAGGTCTTCTTTCTAGCTGACATCTCTGGGTTAGGGTGAGAGGTTCAAAGGTCTTAGCACACCCTGGATTCAGTTGCTTACCCTTAGACATCACTTAGATTGTTTAATTCAGTGCTGGCTCGTTGTTTGAGGGGTGTTTGTTTGCTGGACTTGGCCAAGTGTTTCTACATTCGCATCCAAGCTCTGACGTCACTCCCTCCTCACAGTCCCGGGTGCCATTTTCCAGGAAGCAGCAGGGCTGATCCCCGACGAAGGGGCATTTCTAACAATTAAACTATTAACAACAGGTAATTAAAGAATAAAACTATTAACAACAGGTAATTGCAAAATGAAGCTATTAACAATAAGTAATTAAAGCTCTAACTTAGTAGCAATTGGTTTAACTTGTTGACTCTAAACCTTTTAAAAATGGACAACTTTTTACTCCTTACACTCCTTACAGGACAAAGAAATGGCTGGAGTGGGCAGAAACCTATCCCTAAACTCTGGACCACTCAATGTGCCTATTGTAAGAAAGAAAGGCATTGGAAGAGAGACTGCCTGCAACTCAAACCCAAAGTGGTTGAAGAACTGAATCAATGCAAGGGTTGGGTGAGGGCATCCCCCCAGAAAACCCTCTGGTCAAAAGAGAACTGGGGGAAAAGATGAGGAAAATGAAATGTCTGGGGAATGCGGCTGCAACACATTCTGTATTAAAGTTGGAAGAAATTGATCCTGGTAAAGTTGTGAATGTTATTGGAGCAACAAGTCAACAGCAGAAGGTATCCTTTCTAAAACCACGATCTTATGAACTGGGAAACACAGTAGAAATACATCAGTTCCTATATATGCCTACGCCCCCAAAACACCTCATTGGAAGGATTTGTTGGAGACATGAGAATGTTATAACAGGTTCCAACAGGCTGAAATGTAGTTTAGCCCTGGAGGAGTTCAGATCAAAGTCAATGACCAACAAATAATCGTGTTCTAAGTCTAGCTCTCATTACAGCTTTGTCCAAATCAGAAGAGACACAGAAGAAGTTCTTAGTCAGCTTTGTCTTAAAGTCTGGGTGGATGGGACCCCTGGTAAAGCCAAACCAGCACGAGCTGTAATCATTAGACTTAAACCTGGAACATGACCAATAAGAATTAAACAATATCCACTTAAGGTGAAAAACATAAAAATTGCTAAGCCTATCGTAGACAATTGTCTAAAATTTGGGTTGTTACTGAAATGTGAATCTGAATAGAATACACCTATTTTACCCATACAAAAGCCTGATGGTTTGAACTACAGTCTGGTTCAATACCTACAGGCTATTAACAAAATAGCTGGAGATCTCCACCCAGTGGTTGCAAATCCATATGCTTTGCTAAGCAAACTAAAAGATGAATATGGATGGTTTACCATTTCAGATCTCAAGGATGCTTTCTTCTGTTTACCCTTGGACCCTGGCAGCCAAAACCGGTTTGCCTTTGAATGGGGAAACCCAGAGACTGGAAGGACAAGTCAATTTACCTGGACTGTAGGGCCACAGGGATTCAACAATAGTCCAACCACATTTGGAAAACACTTTGCTGAGGACCGTGAAAGTTGGGTAAGCCCGTCCACAAATGGAATTGTGTTACAATAGGTAGATGATCTACTTTTAGCCACTGAAACTTAAAAAGACTGGAATGGACAGTAAGCCTATGAAATGACCTGGGACTAAGTGGATACAAGGCATCCAGAAATCAAGCTCAAATAATCAAACAGGAAGTCATTTACCGAGGATACAAAATATCCCAAGCGCAGCAGGGACTAAGACAGGACGGCAAAGGGACCACCCACGGAACCCCACTCCCTACTAATGCCAAAGAACTGAGAACCTTTCTAGGAGTGACTGGATGCTGCATTAACTGTGGTAGTGGCTGTGGACTGCTGGTTAAGCCACTGTAGCAGCTCTTAGAAGACAATCCCAGAGACCTGAAATGGACACCCCAAAGTAAGAAAGCCTTTCAAAAGCTGAAGGAGGACTTGAAAAGAGCACCTGCTCTGGGCTGGACAGATGTCTGGGAACCCTTCCAGCTTTTCTCTTAGGAGAGGCAAGGGATGGCATTAGGTGCACTAGCTCAAACAGTTGGCCCATAGAAGAGAGCAATAGCATCATTTTCCAAACAACTGGATGCAGTCAGTAGGGGACCGCCTGACTGTAAGCAGTTGCTGCTCTTGTTTCAGACATCCAAGGAGCCTGGAAATTCACTCTAGGTCAACAAATAATTGTGTTTATCTCGCATCCAGTAGCAGCAATTCTTGACCAAAAGGGTGGGCATTGGCTTTCACCCTCCAGATTCCTTAAATATCAGGCAATTTTGGTGGAACAATGCAGCATTACAAAACAAATCTCTTCTCCAGTTCATCCAGCAGCATTCCCAGATACTCACTAGACAGACAAGGAGCCTTTGTAGCATGACTGGATCAAAACCATTCAGTCCACTTTATTCCAGCTGCCCAGATCTTAAAGAAACCCCAATTCCAAGAGCAGAATCTCAGTACACAGATGGGAGTGGCTTTGTAAGAGCAGATCAGTGAAAATCAGGATATACAATTAGCACGGAGCAATAGGAGATAGAAGCCCTGCACAAGTCAGCTCAGAAGACAGAGATAATCACTTTAACCCGTACCTTCTGACCAGCCTGAGGAAAAAGGATCAATAGATGAACAGATTCCAAGAATGCCTTTAGAGTAATAGACGCCCATAAAGCAGTTTAGAAAGATAAAGGACTATTGACAGCTCAAGGAAAGCAGTTGAAGCATTCAGAAGAAATCTTAAAATTGATGCAGGCAGTACTACTGCCTCAAGAGGTTGCAATTCTGCACTGAAAAGGGCATCAGAAAGGGGAAACCAACCCCAAAAGAGGTAATAGGTTGCAAAAAGAGCAGCAGAACAAAGCCATGCTGAGATTCAGGCACTAATGCCCAAAGGTAAGGAACAATATGACAGTGATGTATGTCGTATAATCAGAAAGATCTAGAATTAGCAAAGAATTGGAAAGCAGAATGAAAACATGTTTTTTCAACTCCTCAGGGATAGACAGTTATGCCAGAAAGAGCATCATGGAAATTAATTAAAGATGAACATAATTGTGTACACTGGGAAGGGGATGCCTTACATAATTATTTGATAAGGACAACAGTAAGATGCAACCTGTACTCTAGTGTAAAGCAGGTAACCCAAGGGTGTGAAATAACGTCTTAGAGCCAATCCACAGACCAGGACTAGAGTTGAGCTTTGCACGGTAGACAAGGGACAATATCCTGGACAGCACTGGCAAGTTGACTTTTCTGAATTGCCAAGAAAAGGGGGGTAGAAATACCTTCTGCCTTTAACTGATACCTTCTCAGCATGACCTGAGGCATTCCCAACCCAAACAAATAAAGCCAAAGTTTTCAACATTTTGGTAAACAATATAATGCCCTGGTTCAGAGTGCCTTTAGACATCTCCTCTGACTGAGGACCACGTTTCCTAGCAAGTATTGCACAGCAACTTTGCAATAATCTCCAAATCAACTGGCACCTACACACACTGGATTGGCCCCAGGCCAGTGGCCAGGTGGAAAAGATGAATTATCCAGTAAAACAACAGATAGTCAAAACTGTACCAGAGGCCAACATACCTTGGCCCCAGGCCCTACCTTTGGCTTTATAATGGATTTGATAAGACCAAGAACAAAAGAAAATCTGAATCCCTTTGAAATACTGTACAGAAGACCATATAAGCAAAACTAGCAAGGGGAAGATACTGCGCAAGTTGGAGAGGGGTATCTCCAGAACCATGTTGTCCAACTAACACAACAGCTGCAGAAAATAAACCAACACATTTTGAGCACATGAGCAAGAGGATGCTCCTCTCCACAAATCCAGCCTGGGGACCAGGTAGACCAGGTAGAAAGCCTCTTATCCCAAAATTAAAAAGGAGTCTATTTAGTACTTTTAATCACTTACACAGCCTTTAAAGCTTAAAGCGTTCATCTCTTGGATACATTATTCCAGAATTAAAATGCTTTGCAAAAGGCAAGTGGAGTCCAAAAGTGGACCTCAGAAAGAACAGGAGAAACCAAGATGCATTTCACACCATCATCGTCTTCCTGATACTTCTAATCGGAATGCAAGCCACAGCAGATGACTGTCACTACCATAATGATCTCCTTGGCCTGCAAGATTCTGGTAGATGGAACACTCAAAAATATTCAGGATCTAACTGGCTAAAAGAGATTAAAAAGGTAGAAGCACTTTACACAATTTTAAGGATTAATGACAGCAGTTAAAGATTGAGGAAAACCTGACTCAATGCCTGCCTTTCTTGTCCCACCTGAAAGCAGGATCTCTGTGGCTTGTAAATTTGAAACTCACAAACCTCGTTCAGAGAAGATTGCTTGAGTGATCATGCGCATCTGCGACCTTTCTAACAAGCAGTGTGTGAATTCATTTTCATGTGAATCCTATCAGGATTTTTGCACTATGCAAATTAAAATGGGAGACTATAACCTAGCACAAGATAGTTGCCTTCTTCTGCGGCGCACAGGTGGGGTGGGAGGACCATCATCACACAGAGATCCAGGAACTGAGCCCACCAGGAATCTGACCCAACAAATATTGTTTCCAACAGGCAGCTCTTGTGCGACTAGAGTTAGAAATTGTCCTGCTTGTACGCTCAGTACATGGAACAGGTCTCATACAGGATCTGCTTTTGAGAATTGAATTTCATTCTTGGGATATTCCAGGCCATCAGAAATAGTAACCAATCAAGCTGGAGGGGTAGCCAGGAGCACAATTATCCTGTTAGGGTATATCATGTCCAATTTCATGACCACGTGATGGCAACCCAGATATGCATGGAATCCAATAGCACAGCTGCATCCTCTTATGGGCTGAGGTACTCAGAATACTCAACTATTTGTAGTGGGAACTTCATAAAGTATCCTTTGTAATACTACCAGGGGCCAGTGCAAGGTTTCTGAAGGTTTCTGAAATTCTTGCCTACAGGCAGGCAATGTATCTGAAGAAACCAGTTACCATGCCTTGGGTACTCAACAAGGAGCGAAACGGAATGGGTCACACAACAGACATTTAAAATTAAAATCAAAACAAACAACTTTACATCAGCAAACAACTCCGTAGAACGGGACCCATAAGTGAAATAATATAGTCTTTCACTCTGGGGTAAGACAAACAAATGAACAATTGTTGCCTCTAAATCCACAGTACTCTCTGAAAAAGCTGGAGGTAAAGATACAAGCTAATGTTTCCAAAATTAAACAGCAATACTGCCCACTCATACAGCAAAGCCTAAAAGAATGGGAGCTGTGCATGCATTCCCAGACACCAAATGATAGGTATAAAAAAGACTTAAGGGGATGGCTTGGGTCTGAACTGGGAGTATTAAATTCTATTGATCAAGAAGTCTTGCTCAAGAAAGTAAGCACTGTGAGCTCTTATATTGGACAGATACAAACTCCTCTCAGATCAACCCTGCTATCACTTGCCCATACCCAAAGCCTGGCAGCTAACCTATTAAGCACCCTGGCCAACAATACACAGCAGGATTTTCAAGCAGTTGGTGGCTTTATGGGAAAACTACAGGGTGACATTTCTTTAGCATTTCAATGTACACAAGCTCAGCTGTGTGTGGCTATGGTCTGTAATCTCAGGAGAACTTAAAAAAAGGAGAGCTGGGGAAATTAGCACAAGAATAAACTAAATCATGGCTAAAAATGAAACCACAAAGCAATTTGAAAAAGACTTCCACACTTGGTTGCAATTGGCCAATTTCACATAGAATGAACAGAACCCTGCAGTCTTTTGTATTAACCATTAAGAATGCAACAAAATACCGTGTCATTCCAATTTTGGCCCTTGGAGTTATAAGAACTCACGTAACTGTCAGACCCATTCAGCATAATGTCTGGGCCATTTTCAACAAGAAAACTAGAAGCTGGCAAACTCTTAGTATCAAAGCATGTGTACCAAGGGACGCACTGAATTTTGTGTGCAAAAATGCGGTGCTTGAAAGAGAGGATCGGTGCCTGCATGCTGAGGGCAGCACTTGTATTTTTGAAATGAGCCCAGTTACCCATGCACTATCACAGGTGTGTTATGTGGGAAGGGGCTGTGCCTGTGTGAGATCTGCTTGCACAACTATTCCAATAGAGTCTTTTAATGAAACTACTAATGGTACTAACTTCTCTATTTGTAATTTCACAACCAAGAGTGGATGGAACTTCAGCTGCACCACACAAGAACTTCTCTAGAGATGCTGCAGAATGCACTTGATGGGTATCAGCAAGCGCCCAAATTCCAAACTGGACTGGACGCTAATGTTCTAAAGCAAATGCCATACCAGCCTGATATAGAATGGCTAGTGGCAGAAGTCCAAAATGCATCTCACAGAGCCTGATGGACACTCAAATCCGGTATCAAAGTTGTTACTGAAATCATCACCAAAATAGAGAAAGAAAGAGAACATCATGAGTCAGATGGCTTCTTGTGATGGACAAATCTGGAACCACCAACAGCTCCTCAGATTTTTAGCTTCCTCAGCAAACCAGTTCTAATTTTTAAAAAATTAACCCTCCTCTTAACCATCATAAACCTATGCATGTGGTAGAAAATTAAAACAGCAGCAGAACAGTACATATGTACTGTGGACTGTCCAGAGGATCTTGCAAAAGAATTTGCATCGGGATAAAGAGAAGGGGAGAATGAAACAAGGCCTTTGTTTGACATAAGCACAAGCAATTCCCATAAGTAAACAAGTACTTAGCACAGACCTACATAAGCACTTAGCACCAGTTAGCATAAGAAAAACCTGGCGGGCCTAACTTGACAGGAGAGGGACTTGACAAAAAGCTTTAGACACATTCTACCAGAAGAACTAAGGGCAAGTGTAAAATGAGCCCTGTGCAGGGAAGCCATGAGGAAGAAGTGCTGCTTTAGGGCATGGAGGCCGCTCCTGGCCAGCGCCTGGACATTAGCTTCAAGTACAGGAACTGACAGAATGTATTTCTAACCCCCTGCCTATCGAATCACCTCAGCAGAGTCAAGATGGATGGTATTTTTGAGATACATTTCTGACACAGCCAGGGCCATCCCGAAAGCAGACAAACGCTCCCGGGTCAGCAGAGAGGAGCAAGGAGCACTGGGCTGCGTTCAGGGTATCTCAGCATGGGGCTCCAGTGGGAAGGGCAGACAGGCCTCCCACATTCAGGGCATCCCCTGCACCAAAAGGACGGGCATTTTGTCCTTTTCATCCCTCCACCCCAGAACCAGGCCTGACATCTCCTCCTCTGGAGTGGAGTTTTTCCAGTTACAAGGTCATCTCACGCTTGGCCAGTGTGTGAGATGAGGCTGCAGTGACCTGTGATACCACCTCCATGCCAACAACAGCTCCATTGTGCATCGCTCCTCTTTCACAGGTTCACTTCCCATCGATTGACCCGTCCATTGTTTCCCTTAAGGGTTAAATTTCCACCAGTTAAACCATAAGGTTTCCTTCATTCTCTGCTCTGCATTCTCTTGTTGATGAGCACAACAGGGGACCAAATATGGCAGGGCCTTAGACACAACTTTGGTCCCTGACACACACAGGCTCCTTGTCCCACTGCTGGCCTTCAGTGTGCTCAGCGAGATCTGGAACTGCACAGTGCTGTGGAACTGCACCTTCAGCACAGGGACCTTTCCAGCCTGACCTGCCCTTGTTCCTCTGGGTCCATGCACAAAACACGGCGTGGCAGAGAACGGCAGCAGGGGCCTGTGTGTCCCAGGGCCCCGGATTTGCTTCAGCTCTACAGGGAAGCAGGCAAAGTGAAGAAGCAAAACTGTTTATTAATGAAAGGCAAAAAAAGGGATGATATGGTAGGGGAAAAGGGAATGGGCAGGCAGGGTCTGAGGGCTTGAGAAATGGAGCTATCAAAAGGAAGAGTGGAAGGAAAACATAGGAATAGGCATGGTCTGAGGGCTGGTGAGATGACGCTGTCAAAAGGGAGAGAGGGTGGAGGGGCAAAAGTGGATGGACAGTGTCTGAGGGCTGGAGGGAGGGAGCTATCTACAGGCAGGGAGAGGGCTGAAGCCACACGAGCCCCCCACAGGCTCAGCCGTACCAATCCTCAACTATGTCTAGAGCTCCAGGGGCAATGGGAGATGCTGTCCTCTCCAGTGTCTCCTGGTGCTGTTCTTGGGACACTGGCTCACTGGATCCAGAAAAGGACCCTATTTCTTCAGGTCTTAGGCCTACTTTAGCATGACTTTCAAAGTTAGAGCAGGATGGGCTGGCATTGTTCTTTGGGGATTCTAGGCCTGGAACAGAGAGAAAGAGAGCCATGGTCAGAGCCTGGATCTGCAGTGACCTGAGGAAAGCATCCAGCCAGGGCCACCCCACCCAACTCTTGCCATGGCCGAGAGAGCAAGAGAGAGGTGTTGCCAACAGGATCAGCAGCAAGCTGCGGGCCAGGAATTCCGCCCGTGTCCCTGAAATCTCTGTGTGCTCTTCCTACGCCACCTCTTGGCAACACATGGAAGGAAGCCCACTGCAGCCGGGACAGGGATTGCAGCTCCCTGCTCAGGCATTGCAGCTCGCTGGCCCACGCCGCTGGCCTCACTCACCCTGACTGTGATCCTGGAGCTCTTGCTGCTGCTCCCTCATCCTGGGAAACCCGGCCATCTCTGAGAACAAAGAATTCATCTTGGCCCTAGCGGCACAGCTCCCTGTCAGCGGCGCTGCCGGCGCTGTGGCCACACGGGCTGCTGGCCCGGCAGGGCTCAGCCCGGCCCTTGCCGCACGCTGCCGCCCGAGGGCACGGCTGCCAGAGGGCGGCAGCAGCAATGCCCAGGCCGTGCGGGGCTCCACAGCGCCGGGCCCGGCTGGGGCTGCCGGGGCAGCAGGAGGGGCTGGGGCCGAGCTGCGGCGGGCCGGGCCGGGGAGGGAGCCCGGGCTCGTGGCTCACCCATGAACCTGATGGCCGCCTCTCGCAGGGGCTCCTGTGGGCTCCGCAGGTAGCGCAGGGCCCAGTGCAGGTGCTCGGCCGCTCTGCTCCTGTGCTCTGCCAGCTGCAGAGAGTGGCAGGAGGGAAGGGTTGGCGCGGGCTCAGCCCCTGGGCCGGGCACTGCCTGTGCCCAGCCCCGGCCTCCCCTGGCCGCACAGGCCTGAGGTGCGGCCAGCAGCCGCTGGCCAAGGGCTCCCGAGGGCAGGGGGCAGAGGGCTGGCTGCTGCCCGGGGAGCCGCGGTGCCGGCCTGCAGCCCCGCTGGGCCGGGGCTCCATGGGCACCCGGCTGGGGCCCACGGGAGCCTGGAGAAGAGCCCCCGCGGCCTCTGGCTGCAGCAGCGGGCAGGGGCACAGCTGCCCGGCCCTGCACCTGAGCACCGCCCTCAGGGGCCTTCTCTGGGCTGAGCCTGGGCCTTCCAGGCCCTCCTTACCAGGCACTCATCGACCCTCAAGGGTGGCTGCTTCTTCAACAGCTGTACGAGCTTCCTCCTCTTCAGGAACTCAGCCACACGAATCAGCGTTTCCCGAGAGGCCTGGAGAGCAGCAGAGACCCAGAGATGGCCCCACAGCCCAGGGCCCAGGACCCACATCCCTGTGCCAAGGCCTGGAGGAGGCATCAGCCCGTGAGGCACCAGGGCAGGAGGCAGCCAAGCCCCCTCCCAGAGATCCACCAGCATCACAGGAAACCTCACCTTTGCCACGTCCCAGTTCTTATCATGACAGTAAATTAAAAGTTCATACAGGCTCTTGCTCACAATTGTCCTCAGGGGCTTTTTTCCCTCATCCACTACCAATTCTATCACCTTGCTGAAGAGTTGAATGGAGAGCACCTGCACATGGCTGTTGTCCTAGAGGAAACAAAAGACCTACATCAATTGCTCCAGTCCCAGCTGGGCAAAGGCCTGAAAATCCAGAGGGCACAAAGTTTCTGGGAAACACCTGATGCCTGTGGCTCAGGATGCAGAACCTTACGTGGCCAAAGAGCAGCAGTAGTGCCTCAGCCAGCTTTGGGGCAGTGGTGCTGGATACCAGGATGCCTTTGTGCTGGAGCACATTCGTGAACACAGAGAGGGTCATGCAGACCACCTCTCCTTCTGCATCATCCAGCAGTTCCAGAAGGCTTGGAGACAGACAGCACATTCTCCTGGCCTGTGTGGAACACAAGGCTGTGCTGGGAAGCCAGGGACAGCTGCACCGCCAACACCAGCCTGGCACTGCAAGGCCACCCTGCTGCTGCAAGGCCCACAGGCCAAAGGCCTGACCCAAAGCACTGGGGCAGGTGAGGCAGGAGAGCTGGGAGCAGCTGCCTCAGCTCCTGAAACCCTGCCAGCCCAAGGGGCTGCTTTCCCCAGCGCAGCTTCAGCCGCTGCCCCCTTCTCACCATCAAGAGATCCTTGCTGAGCACCATGAGGCCTCTGAGGGCCAGGCGATGCCTCTCCGTGCACTTGCTGTGCAGGAACCTCAACAAGACCTTCAGGACACTGCCACCACATTTCCTCAAGTCCAGGCACTGGAGGACCTGCAAGGCACAGGGCAGTGACAGGGGAGCCGGCCAGCAGGAGCCCGGAGCCGCACAGAGCTGGGCCCAGGCAGCAGCAGCAGCAGCAGCAGCACAGGGCACGGGCACCGTCCTGGCAGCTGTAGCTGTGAGAGGGCAGACAGCTGGGAGGCAGCGCTGGCCTTGAGTCTCACCTCCACAAAGAATGACAGGAAGGGCAGATCCCGGTATGGGTCCTGCCTGCTGAGCTGCCTGAGCAAGTGGAGTGCGATGCGAGAGCACAAAGGGACCAAGGTACAGCGCATCTCCCTGGCAGGGGGAAAAAGACACCAAGACCCTGAGGTGGGGAAGCAAACCTTTCCCAGGACTGACTCAGAGAGGTCTGGTTTTTCCCCAGAATCCCTGGAGGGCATGTGGGTCCTCAGGCAGGCGGCCACTTCTGGACACCCTCTTCTCCCAGCCTTTTCCAGTCTCCTTGGCCGTCCCTCAGTGACGAGGCTCTCTGGCCCATGACCACAGGGACTGAGTGGGGCACAGGGCACAAATGCCGGGGGCAATGGGGACAAGGGGGTCTCACCTGGCCAGCAGACCCACGGCATAGTGCTGGGTGTGAGCACACAGCAGCGTGTCCCAGCCACACTTGCGCTCCATAGACATCACCTCTTTGTCACAGCGCAGTAGGTAGAGCAGAGCCTTCATGGCCTGCACTGCAAACCTGTGTGCAGAGCAATGCCCAGGTCACACTGGGAGCACTGGCCCTGGCCACAAGGGCATGGGAAGGCCAGGAGGACTGAGACCTGTTGTAATTGCTGGGAAGGCGGTGTTCCTCCTGGCATGCTCTCCAGAAATTTCCAGCTTCCACTGGTGGCATCTGCTGTGTGGTGATGACAACATGGAAGAGCAGTGCCACAAACAGGCGGGAGGAATAAAGGATCATGGCCTCGTGGCACTCGGGCACCTGGGGAATCACCCAGAGTGCCAGAGTTGCCTGCAAAAGAAGCAGCCCAAGACAGCGCTCAGTGCCGATGTGTCCATGGGGCAGGGCCCAAGGGCAGATGCAGGAGGAGCAGTGGGCCTGGTGCCCCCTGAGCCTGCCCCTGCCCCAGAGTTCAGCCCAGCGCCTGAGGCATAGAGAGGACAGAGAGCTGCTAGCGAGGTGACTGAGGGGTAAGCAGAGGCCAAATCCAGAAACTCACAGCCAGGGCAAAAACGTCCCTGTCGTCCCCATCAGAGGTGCGTGTGCTGTGCAGTGGCCAATCCTCCATCACGCAGAGCAGTGTTGGCAGCACTTTCTCCACTGCTGGTCCCGATGACCCTATGGTTCTCCATATCATTGCAGCAGCTCTGTGGGATCAGAGCTCTGTGTCAGGGGCATCTCAGTCCCAGTACCATGCCCTGTGCAGCTGTGGGGGCCCAGGTGACAGAGCCCCGGTGCCGTGAGGGGCAGGGAGGGAGCATTGGCAGCAGGCTCCGGAAACAGAGGGGCCCCAGGGTCCTGGACCTCTCTGCCTGTCTGGCAGAGCCCATAGCACAGGCTGTGCAGGGCCATGGGCCCCAAAGGCTGGTGAGCCCTGAGCTGTGCAGGCACGTGGGCCCCATACCTGTCACACGTTGGGGCACAGCGCAGGAGGGTCAGCACCACGTCCGCAGGGTGTTCTTCAGCCAGCCTCACAATGTCGCTTTGCAGCCTGGCATCCACAGTGCCATGGGACACCAGCCTCTGGTGGATGCTCCTCACAATGCCTGGCACCTGGAGGAGGCATGGGGGAGAATTTGAGTGCTGTCCAAGGCAGCAACTTGCCCAGCTTCCCCCAAGAAGTGTTTCCCTTCCCGCCACGCTGTGCTGGATTCAAAGGCCGAGGGGCCTCAGTGACCATGGCTTGAGGGGACACACGGTCCTGGCAGGCCTCCAGGCCTGGCCTTGGGCTGCTTACCTGCTGCTGAGAAGGAACAGCAGTGTCCTCAAAAAAATCCATGGTGGAAGCATGAATCACAGCGGGAGTGGGCATGGTGCCAGTATTTGAGATGTCATCAGTGTCTTCATTGTCAGTGTTTGTGACGGCCACATCCTCAGTCACTTCCTTGTCCACCTTTGCCCTGTCCTTGTCCATTGCAGCCTCAGAGTCTTGTGAGGGCTCAGCTGAATCTGGGCTGACATCAGGCTCTGCCTGGAACTCGGTCAGCCCTGAATCAGGCTGGGCTCTGCCCTCAGCTGCTGAGGTGCCGGTCTTCCTACGTCGAATGTTCAGGAATTTCCAGAACCTCTGCAGCAGAACAAAGGATAGGGAAGGCAGGGACATTGCATGGCGTGCTCCAAGCGTGGTGCTGGGCTGAGCAGGGACAGCAGGCCCAGCCCGCGTGGGGGTGGCTGCAGGTACCTTCAGGGTTTGGCGGAAGCGGCCAGGGCCGGGTTCCTGCTCTTGTGTCTTTTCCAAGGTTGCACCTGGCAAAGAGCGAGCGCAGCCAGAGCTGAGGGGCTGCGGGAGAGGCCGGAGAACACAGCCCAACCCTCTCCAGGCTGGGAGAGCCTCAGGATGGTCCAGGGGATGGAGCATGGTCACTGAGGGGTGTCTGCCCAGCCCCTGTTTCATCCTGTCTGTGGGCATGTCCCCAGGGATGGGATGGGATGGGATGGGATGGGGCCAAGCTGGCTGTAGCCATCAGCCCTGTGGCTCAGCTCTGCTACTCACCATCCTTCAGTGTCTGGATCTGCTCCAGATCTTCAGGCTGTTGTGCTGGAGCAGCTCCAGGGTCATTCTTTTTTTTCCCCCTGAACACTTTCAACAAGCTGCGGAATCTGCCTGCCATGCTAGAGCTCGGCCTCGAGGGCACCTTAAAGAGAGATGGCTCAGGATATCGCCAAGGCAACAAGTGCGGTTGTGCCTTGAAGGCACCTGCGACAGGGAAGCTTCAAAAAGGCTGCAGGACAGCAAATCCTGCACTCTGGTCTTGAGGACTCCTGCCAAAATCACAGGAGACTCCTCGTTAATGATTCAGGTGACCAAATCCCACGGTCTGGACTTGATGGCACTGGCCGCAGGAATGGGAGATGCCTCGGAAAAGCTCCGAGTCACCAAGTCCCACAGTCTGGCCACAAGGTCACCTGTAGGAACAAGGCTGCGGAAAAGCTCCGGGTGGGACACGAACGAGCGTGCTGTGCGGGGGCTCCTCACGGCACTGCTCTGTCCCGTTGTGCCCCGTTGCGTGCTCCCAGCTCCCCGGCAAGCTTCTATTTCCCAGGTGTCACAAAGGGCCCTTGGACACCGGGTTCCGTTCCATGGCACGGTGACCGTGCTGCAGCGTGCCACCCAGGGCCCTTACTGCCGCCTGCCCTGGGGCCGCCCCCAGCCCAGCCAAAGTGGCCCAGGCTGGAAGGAATGCCTGGCCCCAGGTGTCTAAGGCAGCCCCACAGGATCTTTAGGAAGGGCTCGAAACATCAGCAAATACTGCCCTGCACTGTGGGCTCAGGACATTTAAGTATCCTCACTTCAGGAAAGCTTTAATTCCCATTGCTCAGCTCAAGTAGTTCCAAAATTTGCAAACTTCTCAAATTAACAGCAATGCCCAGAGAATGGAATTGATTTTGAAGTTTGTTCCCATCTCAAAGCAGCAACACATATGCCTTAACATCATCCACTGGAAGTCCCTTTACAAAACATAACACTACAGAGAGGCCAAAAGGAAGGCCATTCTTTGGTTTGCAAATGGTTTTCCATGAAGGGATTATAATCTCCTAATTCTCTTAAGGAATAAAAGCTCTCAAGGAATGAAGACCCCTCAGTGTTACAACAGTAACCCAACTAAATGAGGAGATGGCAAAAGGGCCGATCCTCCCCCAGTACAGATCTCTAAGTGGCCAATAAAGTACAGCTCTCCCCTCTTGTTCCCTGCAGGAGAAACAGGACCAGTAAAAGAAATAGTCACAGATATTCTTTCTGCCGTCCAACACCAAAGCTGTGCCAAAGCACAGATGCTGCCTTCAAACTGACTCAAATTCCAGCCCAGACCTCTCACCTTCCAGACAACTCCATCCCCAACGCGCCCCCCAACATCCACCCCCCCAAACACCCCCACAGAAGCCCGCAACAGCCCACCAGGAGCCCCAGCTGTGCCCGTCCCTCCGCAGAGCTTTCCCAGCCTCCAGCAGAGCCCCTGGTTCCCTGCACGTGCCGTGGGATGGCACTCAGGAGGGTCTGCTCCAAGGCCTTCCCTGGCAGCAAAGCCAGGCTGCCAGGCCTGTGGTTCCTGGATCATCCTTCCCAGCCAGCCTTCCTGGGCACGGCTGTTCCATGGGCACCTCTGCGCTCAGCTCGGACTGCTCCATTCAGCCAGGGCTGCTGGGAAAGGATCCAGAGCAGCCTGGCAAGCTCTTTCCCCAGCTCCCTCTTCACTCCTGGGGGAGGTAGAACATCCCACAGGAAAGCAACTGGTGCCACAAGGAGTGGGCAGCATCAGGCAGCTCTGGGGAGGCCCCTCAGGACTGCTGTATCCTGAGGGAACGCTGCTGGCATCCCCTGTGTGTATCTGCAAAAGCTTCAAATCAGCTGCCTCAGCTTCCAGGGCCTCTCTTGGCCAGCATCCTGGCGTGGGTGCAGGGCTGCTGCCAGGCACTGCTGGCACCCAGCGGGACAGGACCGGCTGTCTCGTGTCCACGGAGCAGCCCTGACACAGCCAGGGCCATCCCGAAAGCAGACAAACGCTCCCGGCTCAGCAGAGAGGAGCAAGGAGCACTGGGCTGCGCTCAGCGTATCTCAGCTGGGCTCACTCCACCACACGCCCCCATTTTAAGGCTGGCTGATGCCCAGCTGCCAGAAATGCCTGCCTTGTTCTCTCCAAGATGCACAGGGAGAGCCAATGAGCAGGACACCTTGGGAGGCCTTTGCTGAGGCCAGGGACGCACCAAGATCATCCAAGGCTCTCCACGCTGCCTTGCCCACACAGCCCAGCTCTGTGCTGGCCCTGGGCCACAGCAGCTGCCACCAAGCAGCAGGCAAATGCATATTGCCAAGAGTTGAAACACAGCAGACAGGAAAGATGTGAAAAGTGTGTGTGCAAAGGCCTTTTAATTCACAGCTCTCACAAAGAGCTTTGGGGCTCATGGCTGGACACAGATGCTCCTGCCCACCCTCTCTCCAAAGGGGATTACACATCCTGCTGCAGGTGCTTGGGTTGGTTTCCACAGGTCCAGGCAGATGCCAAACCTGCTCTTCACTGCCTTCTCCCTGCCCCACTGCCATGTGCAACAGGCCTCAAGGACTGAAAGGAGCACAGAGAGCCAAAGGGGGACACTCGCACCTGCCTCACTGGGAGCTCCCTGGGAAGCACTTTCCTTGAGAAGCAAGCCCCTTTCCTCCAAAGGTGTTTACCCAAATGTGCAGCTTTCCTGGGGAGCACCAACACACCTTTAAGAAACGCTGGCAAGGCTGAATGACTTCAGGTCCTTTCAGGACAGCCACTCCAGCTCTAGTTCCTATTGCCCCAAGTGAGTTTCCAGGTGCAGGTTCAGAGGTGCAGCCCCAGGCCCTCCAGAAACACAAGCTGCCCATGGCCTCTTCACCTGCCTCAACTCCTGCCTGCGCTCACGGCACCAAAACCAGGCTGTTCCTGGCCAGGGACCAGCGCCCTGTTCCTGCAGGATGCTCTTGCCAGCACCTTCCAGGACTCTCTGCTGTGCACGCCGCGCTTTTCATGCCCGTTCCCAACAGGCTTTGGAACACAGAGCCCAACCTGGCTGGTTCTGCCACCAGCACAGCCCAAACGCAGGCGGAGGAAGAAGCAGCAGGCGCTGTTTTGCAGCCATGCCCAAGAGAGACTGGCAGGGTGCCCTCCCTCTGCTCTCCCTTGGCTGGCTTTCGGACTGGCTCTGAGCTTGGGGCTGCCGTTCCTCACTTGTGGGGAGCAGAAGCACAGGCGGGATCCCGGCACTGCCTGGCAGCGCTGCGGGCACCGGCACGGCCGCGTGTCCGAGTCTCGGGCACCGTGCTGCTGCTTCATTTGCCCTCAGGCACAGCCAGAGCTCCCTGCTAAGCCCGGATGCTCTCTGCTGCTGCCCTCTTCCTCATCCTGTGCAGGGATGGAGCGCTGCTGTGCTTTCAGGAAGCTATTCTTGAAAGCTTCCAGCATTCCAAGCTCCTTTGCCCTCCGTGGATGCTTGCCATGGAAGCCCTCTCAGCTGGCTTCAGAGCATACTCAGGTTGGCTCTTCCAAAATTCAGGGGCTCCAAGGTGCTCAGCAAGATGTGGAACTGCACGGTGGTGTGGAACTGCACCTTCAGCACAGGGACCTTTCCAGCCTGACCTGCCCCAGTTCCTCTGGGCACAAAACACAGCGTGGCAGAGAACGGCAGCAGGGGCCTGTGTGTCCCAGGGCCCCGGATTTGCTTCAGCTCCACAGAGATGCAGGCAAAGTGAAAAAGCCAAACTGTTTATTAATGAAAAGCAAAGCAAAGGGATGAGCTGGGAGGTAAGAAAAGGGTATGGGCAGGGTATGAGGGCTGGAAGGAGGGAGCTGTCAACAGGCAGGGTGACGGCAGGAGCTACGGGAGCTTCTCACAGGCTCAGCTGTGCCAGGCATCAGCTGTGCCTGGAGCTCCAGTGGCAGTGGGAGATGGTTTGCTCTTTAGTGTCTCCTGGTGCTGTTCTTGGGAAACTGCTTCACCGGATCCTGAAGAGGCACCTAATCCTTCAGCTCTTCTGGCAAATCGGCTGTGAATATCCAGGTTACAGTGGGATGGACTAGTGTCTTTCCTTGGGACTTAAATGGCTGGAACAGAGAGGAAGAGAGCCACAGTCAGCACCCACAACTGCAGGAATCCTAGGAGACGCTCCTGCCACTGTGTGCTGCTTTGTGCATCACGGACATGATGTTTTGGGAGAGGTTGCTGGCAGGTTCCTCCGTGTCCAATAGGAAACAAATCAAGGGTTGGTTTTGGGAACTGATAATCTGGAAAGCTGTACATGAAAGCCTCTGTGAAAAACACGTTACAAACAAAATAAACTTGGGAACTTTCTCTTTTCCCTTCTGGCCGACAAAGAGGTAACACAGCTGACCCAGCCTAGGCCTGGCTGAGGTCAGTGAAGAAGTCAAGTCCCAGATGGGAGGGATGAGGAGATGCCTTTAGTTTTAGGCTGAAATCCTCTTGTAAACATAGGGAGAAGGACACTTTTTTCCCTATAAGACATGAAGGTATGATTCTAGGACAAGTTTGAACAGAGACGGAGAGAAGAGTGATGAAGATCCTGTGCCCCCAGGAACAGAAGAAGATCTCTCTTGCTAGAGATGGAAGATGATTTTAGAGATAGATAAAGAGAACCTTTGCCTTTGAACAGCTCATCTTTAGAACAGTACCCCATAAGTTGACACGGCACAGAAACACAGCTGTGGGAAAAGCTTGTGGAAAATGGGAGCGATTTCAGAATTGCAGATTTCCCTGCAGTGTGGCTGCTGTTGATGGAAATTGAGAGCCACGAGAGAACTGCTTTCTTGTGGAAAATCTCCATAACATTAACAAGAGGGACATTTCTCCTTAAGTGAGCAGAAGAGAGACTATTCTAGAGGTAGTAAAGTGACTCAAAATTTTGGTTTTGTCCCTTTACATTGTCAGTGGGAAAGAAAAAGTTGTAGGGGGAGGAGAAATGTTCTGAAGGTTTTGTTCTGATTCTTATTACTCCTTCTTTTAGTTCCTGTTAATAAATTTTTCTTCATACCCTTTTAAAGTTTGGAGCCTGCTTTGCCTTTCTCCTAATCCTATCTCACACAGAAAATTATGAACTACATTCTACTGGATGAACTGGTGATTAACCAGCACGGAACTTACCACACTAATTGGAACATTGGCCAGGAAATCATCAATTAGTGAACCAAAACCACTACATAGGGGTGTCCCACTCAGCTCTTGCATCGGCCAGAAGAGAGGAGGGGGCAAACGGGATCAGCTGCAAGACGCTGGCCACGAATCCCCCGGACCAGTGTCCCTGAAATCGCTCGCTGTGCTCTGCCCAGGCCACCCCTCATGCACACAGGGAGCGAAGGCAATGCAGCTCTCCCGGGCAGGCCCCGCTGTCAGCCCGGTGTCCGCACTCACCCTGACTGTGGGCCCGGAGCTCTTCCCTCTTCCCCCTGCGGCACCGCCCGGCGCTGCCTGTGAACACAGAGCCTGTCACGGCCCCAGCGGCACAGCTCCCTGCCGGCGGCGCTGCCGGGGCAGCAGGCGGGGCTGGGGCCGAGCTGCGGCGGGATGGGCCGGGGAGGGAGCCCGGGCCCGGGGCTCACCGATGATCCTGACGGCCGCCTCCCGTACGGACTCCTGTGGGCTATCCAGGAACCGCAGGGCCCACTGCATGTGCTGGGCCGCTTGGCTCCTGTCCTCTGCCAGCTGCAGAGAGCGGCAGGAGGGAAGGGTTGGCGCGGGCTCAGCCCCTGGGCCGGGCGCTGCCTGCGCCCAGCCCCGGCCTCCCCTGGCCGCACAGGCCTGAGGCGCGGCCAGCAGCCGCTGGCCAAGGGCTCCCGAGGGCAGGGGGCAGAGGGCCGGCTGCTGCCCGGGGAGCCGCGGTGCCGGCCCGCAGCCCTGCCGGGCCGGGGCTCCATGGGCACCCGGCTGGGGCCCACGGGAGCCTGGAGAAGAGCCCCCGCGGCCTCTGGCCGCAGCAGCGGGCAGGGGCACAGCTGCCCGGCCCCGCACACTGAGCGCCGCCCTCAGGGGCCTTCTCCAGGCTGAGGCTGGGGCTTGCAGGCCCTCCTTACCAGGCACTCATCAATTTTCAACGGCTGCTCCGTCTTCAGCACCCTCTGGAGATCCGTCTTCTCCAAGAACCTGGCCGCACAATGCAGCGTTTCCCGAGAGGCCTGGAGAGCAGCAGAGACCCAGAGATGGCCCCACAGCCCAGGGCACCGGAATCACATCCCTGTGCCAAGGCCTGGAGGAGGCTGCAGTCCATGAGGTGCCAGGGCAGGAGGCAGCCAAGCCCCCTGCCAGGGATCCAGCAGCATCACAGAAAACCTCACCTCTGCCACGTGTTGGTCCTCCTCATGGCAGTGCAAGAAGAGGGGGAGCAGGCTCTGGTTCACAATTGTCTTCAAGGGCTTTTTTCCCTCATCCACTACCAACTCCATCATCTTGCGGAAGAGGTAAATGGAGAGCGCCTGCACTTGGCTGTTGTCCTGGAGGAAAGGAGGAGGAAAATACTTAAGCATCAAATATCCTGTACTCCTGGGCAAACAGCTGAAAATCCAGAGAGCACAAAATTTCTGGTCAGCAGCAAGTGCCTATGGCTGGGGACACAGAGCCTTACATTGTCAAAGAGTGGCAGGAGCGCCTCAGCCAGCTTTGGGGCAGAAGTGCTAGATATCAGGAGATGTTTTTTCTGGAGCATCTTCTTGAACAGAGAGAGGGACATGCTGACCACCTCTCCATCTGCATCACCCAGAAGCTTCAGAAGGCTTCGAGACACGCTGCGTAGAGGTTTGGCCTGTGTGGAACACAAGGCTGTGCTGGGAAGCCATGGACGGCTGCACTGCCACCACCACCCTGGCACTGCAAGGCCACCGTGCTGCTGCAGGGCCCACAGGCCAAAGGCCTGAGCCAAAGCCCTGGGGCAGGTGAGGCAGGAGAGCTGGGAGCAGCTGCCTCAGCTCCTGAAGCCCTGCCAGCCCAAGGGGCTGCTTTCCCCAGCGCAGCTTCAGCCGCTGCCCCCTTCTCACCATCGAGGGATCCTTGCTGAGCACCACGAGGCCTCTGAGTGCCAGGCGACGCCTCTCCCTGCACTTGCTCTGCAGGCAACTTGACATGATCTTCACGACAGTGAGAGCACATTTCCTCAAGTCCAGGCACTGGAGGACCTGCAAGGCACAGGGCAGTGACAGGGGAGCCGGCCAGCAGGAGCTCAGAAGCGCACAGGGCTGGGCCCAGGCAGCAGCAGCAGCAGCAGCACAGGGCACGGGCACCGTCCCAGGCAGCTGTGGCTGTGAGAGGGCAGAGAGCTGGGAGGCAGCTCAGCCAGGCAGCGCTGGCCTTGAGGCTCACCTCCACAAGGAATGCCAGCAAGGGCAGATCCCACCGTGGCTTTTCACTGCTGAGCAGCAGGAGAAGGCGATATGCAACATGGGAACACAGGGGGGTCAAGGCATAACGCATCTCCCTGGCAGGGGAAAAAAGGCACCAAGACTCTAAGGTGGGGAGGCAAACCTCTCCCAGGACTGACTCACAGAGGTCTGGTCTTTCCCCAGCATCCCTGGAGGGCATGTGGGTGCTCTGGGAGGTGGCCCCTTCTGGGCACCCTCCTCTCCCAGCCTTTTCCAGTCTCCTTGGCCGTCCCTCAGTGATGAGCCTCTCTGGCCCATGACCACAGGGACTGAGCGGGGCACAGGGCACAAATGCCGGGGGCAATGGGGACAAGGGGGTCTCACCTGGCCAGCAGACCCATGGCATAGTGCTGGGTGTGAGCACACAGCAGCGTGTCCCAGCCACACTTGCGCTCCATAGACATCACCTCTTTGTCACAGCGCAGTAGGTAGAGCAGAGCCTTCATGGCCTGCACTGCAAACCTGTGTGCAGAGCAAAGCCCAGGTCACACTGGGAGCACTGGCCCTGGCCACAAGGGCATGGGAAGGCCAGGAGGACTGGGACCTGTTGGACTTGCTGGGAAGGCGGTGTTCCTCCTGGCATGCTCTCCAGAAATTTCCAGCTTCCACTGGTGGCATCTGCTGTGTGGTGATGGCAACATGGAAGAGCAGGGCCACAAACAGAGGGTAGAAAGAATGAATCGTTGCCTCATGGTACTGAGGCACCTGGACAATCACCCAGAGTGCCAGAGTTGCCTGCAAAAGAAGCAGCCCAAGACAGCGCTCAGTGCCGAGGTGTCCATGGGGCAGGGCCCAAGGGCAGATGCAGGAGGAGCAGCGGGCCTGGTCCCCCCTGAGCCTGCCCCTAGCCCAGAGTTCAGCCCAGCGCCTGAGGCATGGAGAGGATGGAGAGCTGCTGGGGAGGTGACCGAGGGGCAAGCAGAGCCCAGTTCCAGAAACTCACAGCCAGGGCAGAAACATTTGTGTCATCCCCATCAGAGGTGCATGCGCTGTGCAGTGGCCAATCCTCCATTACCCGGACCAGTGTTGGCAGCACTTTCTCCATTGTTACTCGTGACGAGCCAATGGTTCTCCATATCATTGTAGCAGCTCTGTGGGATCAGAGCTCTGTGTCAGGGGCATCTCAGTCCCAGTACCATGCCCTGTGCAGCTGTGGGGGCCCAGGTGACAGAGCCCCGGTGCCCTGAGGGGCAGGGAGGGAGCATTGGCAGCAGGCTCGGGAAACAGAGGGGCCCCAGGGTCCTGGACCTCTCTGCCTGTCTGGCAGAGCCCAGAGCACAGGCTGTGCAGGGCCATGGGCCCCAAAGGCTGGTGAGCCCTGAGCTGTGCAGGCACGTGGGCCCCGTACCTGTCACACATTGGGGCACAGCGCAGGAGGCTCAGCACCACGTCGGCAGGGTGTTCTTCAGCCAGCCTCACAATGTCACTTTGCAGCCTGGCAACCACAGTGACATGGGACACCAGCCTCTGGTGGATGCTCCTCACAATGCCTGGCACCTGGAGGAGGCATGGGGGAGATTTTGAGTGCTGTCCAAGGCAGCAACTTGCCCAGCTTCCCCCAAGAAGTGCTTCCCTTCCCGCCACGCTGTGCTGGACTCAAAGGCCGAGGGGCCTCAGTGACCATGGCTTGAGGGGACACACAGTCCTTGCAGGCCTCCAGGCCTGGCCTCAGGCTGCTTACCTGCTGCTGAGAAGGAACAGCAGTGTCCTCAAAAAAATCCATAGTGGGAGCATGAATCACAGCGGGAGTGGGCATGGTGCCAGTATTTGAGATGTCATCAGTGTCTTCATTGTCAGTGTTTGTGACAGCCACATCCTCAGTCACTTCCTTGTCCACCTTTGCCCTGTCCTTGTCCATTGCAGCCTCAGAGTCTTGTGAGTGCTCAGCCGTATTTGGGCTGACATCAGGCTCTGCCTGGAGCTCGGTCAGCCCTGAGTCAGGATGGGCTGGGCCCTCAGCTGCTGAGGTGCCGGTCTTCCTACGTCGAATGTTCAGGAATTTCCGTAACCTCTGCAGCAGAACAAAGGACAGGGAAGGCAGGGACGTTGCATGGCGTGCTCCAAGCATGGTGCTGGGCTGAGCAGGGACAGCAGGCCCAGCCCAGGTGGGGGTGGCTGCAGGTACCTTCAGGGTTTGGCGGAAGCGGCCAGGGCCGGGTTCCTGCTCTCGTGTCTTGTCCAGGGCTGCACCTGGCAAAGAGCGAGCGCAGCCAGAGCTGAGGGGCTGCGGGAGAGGCCGGAGAACACAGCCCAGCCCTGCGCTCCCCAGGCTGGGAGAGCCCCAGGATGCCCCAGGGGATGGAGCACGGCCACTGCGGGGTGTCTGCCCAGCCCCTGTTCCATCCTGTCCATGGGCATGTCCCCAGGGGATGGGATGGGATGGGATGGGATGGGATGGGATGGGATGGGATGGGATGGGATGGGATGGGATGGGATGGGGCCAAGCTGGCTGTAGCCATCAGCCCTGTGGCACAGCTCTGCTACTCACCATCCTTCAGTGTCTGGATCTGCTCCAGATCTTCAGGCTGTTGTGCTTGGGCGGCTTCCGGGTCATTCTTTTTTTTCCCCCTGAACACTTTGAAAGGGCTGAGAAATCTGTCCGCCACCCAGCCTTGACGGCACCTTCTAGAAAGATGCCTCAGGATATTGCCAAGTCAACAATTGCAGTTGTGCCTTCGAGGCACCTGTGACAGGGAAGCCTCAGGAAGGCTGCAGGACAGGAAGTCCTGCACTTTGGTCTTTAGGGCTCCTGCCACAATGACAGGAGACTCCTCATTAACAATTTAGGTGACCAGATCCCACGGTCTGGACTTGATGGCACTGACAGGGAATGGGAGATGCCTTGGAAAAGTTCTGAGTCACCAAGTCCCGCAGTCTGGCCTCTCAGTCAGCTGCAGTAACAACGCCTCGGAAAAGCTCCGGGTGGGACACGAACGAGTGCGCTGTGCGGGGGCTCCTCACAGCACCGCTCTGTCCTGTCCCGTCACGTTCTCTGAGCAGCCGGGCAAGCTTCTATTTCCCACGTGTCACAAAGGGCCCTTGGACACCGGGTTCCGTTCCATGGCACGGTGACCGTGCTGCAGCGTGCCACCCAGGGCCCTTGCACACACTGCCGCTTTCCCTGGGGCCGCCCCCAGCCCAGCCAAAGTGGCCCAGGCTGGAAGGAATGCCTGGCCCCAGGTGTCTAAGGCAGCCCCACAGGATCTTTAGGAAGGGCTCAGAGCATCAGCAAACGCTGCCCTGCTCTGCGGGCTCAGGGCAGCAGAAGGAGCCCCCAGGGCTGCCGACGCAGCCGCGCTGGGAAGGCCTCCTTGGGACACGTCCTGGCCCGTGGCCATCCTAAACCCACGGGTGTGACACGCACAGGGAACGTGTGGGCCTGGGCACGAATGCTGCTCTGAGCCCTGGGGCCCGGGCAGCGCTGACAGCAGCAGCTGTGGCAGAGTCCCCGCCCAAGCAGAGCTGCCACCCCCCGAGCCCTGGCAGCGCTGGTGCCCGTCTCCTGCCCCAGAGACCTGTGCCCCCGGGGGGCTGCTGTGCCACAGGGAGCCACAGCCCACCTGCATTGGGGGCTGATGGCAGGAGCACCTGGAGCAACTGCTGCCAACACTTGGTCTCTGTCCAAAGCTCTTACTCCGTGCTGGAATTATTTTCTCATTGAAGTCATTTGCCGCAGGACAAAAACATCTTTACCTTGAAAACACAGAAGAATCTGGCCTTAAAGAATCCTCGCTTCAGTAAAGCTTTACCTCTCATTGCTCAACTCGCTCAAGTAGTTCAAAAAAACTGCATACTTCCCAAATTAATTGAGATGCCCTAAGAACATTGTGAGAAACAAGGCTCACTTTTAAAATTTCAAAGGTTTATTAAACCATAACAAAAATACAACAAAGAGCGATTAAGGAAAAATTACAAGACTGCGAGTCTCCATCAAAAGCCACGTGCTCATCTACAAAGTGGATGCTCTGCCTTTTATACCCTTAGCCCCTCTCAAAGTTTTGTCAGTCAACTCTTTCCCTGCCATCCAATGGTGGAAGTCACTTTCTTACATCTTGAGTGGAGGTCAGGTGTTGCCATGCTCTGCCTCCTGGTAACAAGCTCTCCCTCCTCTAAATGCCCCACTAGTGACAGCAATAAGGGGGGAAGGGAAAGAGTACTATGGAGAGAACATGCAAAAATAACATAACTGTACAGCTATAAAAATTCTCTTACCGTACACATAATATTCATCTCTTAATTGTGAGAGCCAACTATCTCCTCATTCATTTATAACAACGTGAAAGGTTTTCAAGGTTGCTTCCAACTCAAAGCAGTAACTCATTTGCCTTAATGTCAACCACTGAGTCACTTTAGAAAACCTAACACAGAAGCAAAAAAAATGGCCATCCATTGGTTTGCAAATGTTTTTCTGTGAAGGGATGATAATACCATAATTCTAAAGGAATAAAAGCCCTCATGGAATGAAAGTCCAGTCAGTGTTACAAAAGGAAACTGAAGAAATGAGTAGATTCCAAAAAGGTCAGTCCTCCCCCGGTAGAGATAACTTAGTGGCCAATAAAGTACAGCTCTGCCTTCTTGTTCCGTGCGGGAGAATCACGACCTGGGGGCCACGTTTGGACACTTTGGCAGGACAGGGACTGGCTGTGGTATAAGGTGTGTAATAAAGAGAGTGAGAACAAGGAGGAAAGAAAATCCAGGAAATGCAGATTGTTGGTGGAAGATTAGGATTTTCTTTGAAGGATTTTGTTTGGTTCACTGGAAAGACGAATGGCTTTGAGCTGCAGAAAATGAGCACCCACCGGCACTATCAGGGAGGACTAGAGGAAGGGTGGAATATATCCCTGGATGAACTGCTTAGAAAGATACAGCAAGTGTATGTAAAAAGGGATGCTGAAAAGGAGAAAGCAAGGACAAAGGTGATGGCAGAATTTTTACAGCCCCCGAGGGCCCCAGGACCCAAGTGGTTCCCCATAATAGAAGGGACAGGGTCGGCTACAAGGAAGTGGCAGAAGCATTCCCTCCTCAGCAGGGGAGAGCCAAGCCAAACAGCAGCTGGGAAAGAATCAGTGTGCTATCTGCTGGGCAGAGGGACACTGGGAGTGGGAATGTTCTCAAAAACAGCTGGACCCTCAGGAGGAGGAAGTCCAGGGGATAATGGAGATGGATTATTAGATGTGTCAGGGGCTCCCATTGTAGCAGGGACACACCACACCAGAGCCCTTGTTAACTTTTAAAGTGGGTTCAGATGGAGAGGAGGTGTGTTTCCTAGTAAAGACAGGGGCCTCTCCATCCACCTGAAATTTTCTCCCTAAGGTGGGAGAATTGTCAAAAATATCTTCAATTATTCAAGGGGTTGTGGGAATTGTAGTTTATTCGGTAGGCTTGGAAGTTTGAAAGCATCTTTCTCTGAAGGAATTGTGGATATTGTGGTCAATGGGTTTAGGGATTTAATTCCTTTGTCTATGTGGGGTTTTGTGCAGAGCTGACAAGCTCCTGTTTGGAGGGGACCCATGCCCCTGTGCTTTTTGTGTTTTGTTGTTAAAAGCCAGAATTGGCAGCTTTCAGTCCTGAAACCAATTCTGCAACTCCACCAGTCTGTGGTTTGTTGTGGAGAACTAGAATTGGCAGTTTTAGTCCTGAGGCCAATTCTGTAGCGGCTGCCTTGTGGAGATGGTGTTGTCCCTATGCAAACCTAGGTATTTATCATGCAGCTTCCTCTGTGGGGGCTATAGGAAAACTTCGGGGGAAAATATTTTGTTATTCTTCCTCAGTTAATTTAGTAGTCGCCTCCCTACACCTGGGGTGGACTTGATGAAAATAAAAAAAAAGGATAAGGGGAAATTGGCTACTGAAAAGATGATTGGTTATTAAAAAAGTGATTGGTTGTTAAGAAAGGCTCTAGGCAGTGGCATTGCTTGCTGCAGAACTTGATCATGTCCAAAAGGCAAGTCAGTGGAATAAAAGGAGCAAGCTGCTAAGGTGAACTGCTCCAGGATGAGAAGCAAAAGCCTGCTAAAACCCTGAAATAAAAGCAACTCAAATGCTTAATTCACGGACTGCAGCTCTTGCAAAACATTTTAAAAGTAGTCTCACTCCCTCTGCTGAACAATCTATTGGAGGAAACCCCACTGAACACCTGTGGGAAACAACAAAAGGTGGAGGAGGGTGGGGAAGAACACACGCTCATCCCTCTCCCCACTCCAGGCACGTTAACGTTACAAAAGCTAACCCTATAATAAATAACCCTGCATTTACTGCCAACTCTGAACCTGGAGATGTCTCATTCACTGATACTTCAGCCAAAAACAATGATGGTAAAAGTATAGAGCTGTTGTTACACCCCAGGTTGCAGCTTAGCTTATTGAGTTTCTTATCAGTTGACCAGAGTGTTTTGTTACTTTTGACATGTAGGGGTCATGTCAGGTCTGGATGATTTTGTTTAAGCCTCAGCTGGCAGTGGGAACACTGTGTGGGCACTGAGAATACTGTTCCACATCTTTCAGGGCAATTGCCAGCCTCAGGTTTGTGCTGCAAAAAACAATTTCCATTGTGCCCTATTTCACAATGTAACCATTGATCAAATTGTGTGCTGTGGATCAATTTTTATCTTGCTGACTTTTGTCAGCTGCTCCACTTGATCATTCTATGATATTTGTAAAATCTGATAGTCCGCATGGGTTTTAACCAATCTTAGATGGATTTGTTAGGATTGAGTTTGTAAAAACAACCATTCAAATCCTCCCTTTGCCAAACCTCTTTTCCATTTATTTGCCAATGAACATTTCCACTGACAAAATCACCGTGTGGCACCGACTGGGCCAGGGCTCCATGGGCACCCGGCTCGGGCCCACAGGAGCCTGGAGCAGAGCCCGCGTGTCCCAGGGAAGAGAACGGCTTGGGTAGGGGCACAGCTTTTTATTGAGTGTAAGAAATGTTTCAGTCTGCTAAAACTTCAGGAATTGCAAGCTCAGTTTCTAAGGCTGCCTTCTCAAATAGGTTACATTAGAAAGCTTACATTACTCTTTAGTATCATATATCCTTAAAGGAGACCAAAAAAATAATCTGTGCAGAATGACTGAGGAATGACTGTTATTTTCTTAAGCTAATGTACAGTACCCAGTGCAAAGGGCTGCAAGTGTTGAAGGTCAGGATATTGCCAATACCTAGACATTAATAACTCATGTTAATATTAAGACTACAAGACAGCCATGTCTACCCCCAGCTACTACTTACAAGAGAGTGACATGTTTTTATAGGGGCAGGTGGGAGAACACGATTGGGATTTCCTCGCTAACAAATTTTCAATCCAAAGTACTAAGATAAATTCAAGAGCCAGAAGCACATAGTCACATAAAAAATAGAGAGATACAATTAGGAGCAGCCACAGTCTTAATCTGCCATTAGGTATCTACTGCAGGCCCTAAATTCCAGTCAGGAAACTTATGTGAATTGTGTTTTATATGATGGTTTCACTTCCTCATCTCGTACAGCAATAGAATTGTGTGCAATGTAACTTCCCAAGAGCACAGAGAGTGCTCATCATGGTCTTTCTCAGCAGGAAATGTGGGCACGTATTGAAGAAAAAACTGATGTGAATGTGTAACAGACTATATCTATTGAGATGAACTACCTACAGTTTGCAATTCCAAAAGAAAAAAAATTAAACACATCAGGGAAAATAAAAAGCAAGGCCAAAAGCAGAGTGCCTTTGAACTAAAAGCAACTATTAACTTCCTTTTTCTATACAAGGCTTGACACCAATCATGATAGATTCACCAAAAACTTTTCCATCTTTGCTTAAGGCTTTCCGGGCTTGAAGCTTAGACTGATATCGAATAAGCATCCAGTTTCCTGTGTTGGACATCTGAATGAGATCAAGTGAAAATTGGGAAATGTAGTTTTTTAAATGCTTAATTCACAATGTTTTCTGACATAAGTGTCAAACTAAGACATACCACATGCTTGAATATGTTTCCATACTGAGCAAACTGTAGTAGAATATAGGAAGCTGATGCTTGAGGAAATCTGAAAGACAGAAAAAAGTACTCATAAAATTGAGTGGTTTAAGAATTCAGGTGTTAAAATACAACCCTATGAAGCATTTACAGAAATGCAGAAGAGAGCACTGTAATTTCAGAAGCAGTGACTTGAGAAATACCACCTTCTAGGCACTTTAGCACACACCCCAACAGCAGAATGGTGCCTTTCTAACTAGAAAAAATCATGTGTAGCTCAATTTAAGATGGCTAACTGAAATGTATGTGTTTGCTTGCTTTAACCATAGCTGTACTTGCAGCACATACCAATGCCAGACAACATCAATGCCCCCAAGGATTTTTCTCGTATGCTCTAAAGACTTCCCCCAGGTTTTTCCAATACTTTGGAAATCAACTTACCCAAATACAGTTACCCATGTGTCATCAAGTTGATCTTCTGAAGGAAGGGAATTACCTTGAGTATCAAAAGGATCCAGCTGAGCAGGAGATAGAGTAGTCTTCTTAGGCTGCCCAATACTTGCAGGGCTGAACATGCTTGAAGAAGCTGTTCAATGTAAATGATATTGCTGAACAGATTTCTTTTGCAAGACAGAGGTTTATTAGAAAAGAATACATTCAGTGTCAAGCATTTCACTTGGATGTGGAAGAGTTTGATGGGGATTTACTCACAGACAGAACAAGGAAGTCAATCCTAACTTCACATCTGCAAACACACTAGGAAGTTTTTAGGACTAGCAACCTAGTGTTCTCTTCGACTTCAAAACACCAATAGCTTAATACAGTTGCCAAATAGGAACAGGCCAACACAATAAAGCTTAGCAAGAAGCCAGCAGTTGATACACAAGATATCAAACCTTGTGAAGATGGAAGGCAATCCATCAATCTCAGCTTCTTCACTCAATTACAACCACCTCTGTGCTCAGTTCAACACCACATTTGGAACAGGGAACAAGAAAAGCTGCTTGAAACTCAGTCTCAGAAGAAACAATTATTTCCTACTCATACCCACACACCTTTTGAAAAGCTAACAAATACACCACCTCTTCATAAACTAGCAAGGAACTGATGTAGCTTGAACAGTGATGATTTTTCTGTATTAAAGAAAGCGGTAAGAAAAGAGAACAGAAATTTTGACAGGACATCTACCTGCTCCTGGAGTTGATGGCAGAATTCCAGTGGATGGGCTCTGTGATAAAGTAAAGCTGGCCTGTATTAATATGCAGAAAGTAACAAATTATTCTTATAGGTATACTGCTCACATCAAGTGATTTAAACATTCAGGTAACAATATTAATTATTTGCCTTAAGTTATTCTTAACTGTTTAGAGAACAGATATTTGCATGTATATTTAACCAAAGATTACCAAGAGCTATTAATGAAAAGTTATTTACAGCATATTTGACATATGCTTTGTGAAACAAAGTAGCTTGAAGTATCAATAATCAGAAACCTTCTTAGAATAGTTCAATGCACTACTGCTGCACTGTAATAATTCACACATTCATATGCATCTTGATGGGAAGGATATTAGTATCCTAATTTTATCAGCGTTTTCACTGCCTAAAGGGTTCAGAAATCATGGGAACATAACCTTCCCTTCTGTGGAGACTATTACTAGACTTACTTTCCTGCTCAACTATTTAGTGCATAGAAGGAAAGAATACTTTGAGTTTTAGATGGTAGCACTTGTTTTTGTTTTTTTTTTTTTAACATACAATTTCAACACTCAAAACAATTTTAGTCTACTTTTAGCCTGAATTATGGCATTTCTTAGATTCAAGATCAAATAGCCTGGAGATACCTGTAGACCTAGCAACATAGGTTCTCTGTCGCAGACATCTTTCATGAAAAATCCTTTCTTAGGATTTTTCCTTGTGAGAAGCTGCAGTTTCAGCAACCAAAGTAAACAGTGGTTATCTGCTGCTGTGGAATGCAACAGGTAGACCTGGGATTGGTCTCCTGTGGATGCTTGGATTTACTGACCACTCATGGCAGAGCTGGCTCTTGCTCTCTGTCTGAGACACAATTCTTTGTTATTCATTCTTGTCTATTCTTAGCTTAGCTAGCTTCTGAAGAAACCTTTACCTTTCTATTTCTTTTTAGTATAGTCTTAATGTAACATATATCATAAAATAATAAATCAAGCCTTCTGATCATGGAGTCAACATTCTCGTCTCTTCTTCCTCCTGAAAACCCTTGTGACCATGGTCACAATTGGTCACCCCTCGACTGAGGAGGACAATCATCACTTGGTCAGACCACCAGAGGAGCATTGCTACACTGGGTAAACCCCGAATGTGTGGCATTGATGGTTGCTTCACAAGTGACCACAGAAGTGGATTCTAGCCAGGAGCTGAAGAACTGAAGGTCTGAATTTGGACAGAGTTCACAGCAAGGCTGACCACAAAGAGAACCTTCTGAAAAGCCTCCAGGAAGATGTTCAGAAAGCTCAGCAGCACCGTGCAGATAGCCAGAGAGTCCTGGACACTGTCACAAGGTACTGTTGGTTTTTCCCCTCCTGAAGATGAGGCCATTCGCAGTTTGTGGCTGCTAATCTGGAGGACTTCTCCCCTAGAGGATGAGGTTCCATTCTCCCCTTCAGAGGAGAAACTTATTGCCCTCTGGAAAAAATGGGGTGAAGAGGACAGAATTCTCCTGTTGGAGACAGATCTCTATGAGTTTTTTCGATGGGCAAAGATCTTTGGGTTTTTTATGAATGTGCTATATGCCCTCGATATGTTTGTCTGGGAGTGTATGGACTCCATTTTCCAATTCTTTTTGGACCGTGGGTTCGGATGCCCCTTTATTTATCCAACCTTTTTGTTGCTCTTTCTAGTCTTGAAACGGAGAGCAGCTGTTTTTCCCTGGATTGCTAACTGCAAGGGGAAAGCCCAGTTCCCCCCAATTCCGGGGGAAGACCCTTTGGAGGGGGACGCTCTGCTGCTTTCCAGCCCCCCCTGAACCACAGCGCGGGGGCGAAGTTTCACCCGCAGCCGAAGTTTATTTTACTGCGTCTTCGGAGCATGCTCAGACGGAGCCATTTTTTCCCCCCTCCTGTTGCTCTCAGGGGGGATGGGAGTGGGCGGCACCGCCCCGCACAGCGCCGCGAGAGCTGCCCCAACCCGCCCCACATGTGTGGGCGCTTCCCCGCGCGGCCCCTCCCACAGCCGTCCCTCCGGCAGAGCCTGTGGGTGCTCCGGCTGCAGTTCCGCCAGCTTCCCCGCCTGCATCTGAGACCTCAGAAACGCCGCTTCCCGCGGCTGCGCTGATGTTGCTGGGCAACAGCGATCCACCGCTCCCCCCGGCCGTCCCGCTGCCTCCCGTGCGGACTCTTCCGCCTTCTGCGACAGCGCTTCCACGGCCGATGTCAGAGTCCGGAGCAGAAGATGCTGCTGACCCCGTGCCGCCCCCACCGCCCCTGCCGCCTCCCCAGGTGGCCCCGCTGCCGGCCCCGGCAGTTCTGCCGCCTGCGGGGACTCCGTCCTCCATGTCTCCGTCAGAGGCTTCCCTGGAGCCAGCGGCAGCTGCTGCGGCGCCTCCTGCATCCAGCGTGACTTCCTCCCCGAGTTTTTCGGGTTGTTCCGGGACTGCCCCTACGGGGGGAGCTGGGACAGGGGAAGAGGGCGTCAGCCTGTCCTTCCATGGAGGAGGCATGGCCCGACAGCTGGCGGTGGGCGCAGCATGGCTGCCTGTTTTCAAGATCAGCATTTTTGGCGGGTTGGGGTGTGTTTGGTCCGGGTTTTCCCCCTGGGGGATGCGAATCTCTCTGCCGCCCCTCGCGCGCCCCAGTAGCGAGGGGGAGCTGGGTCCCAAAAGTTCTGCCCCTGGTCCCCAGCCCAGAGGGGGTGGAGGTGGTGCCGTGAGGCAGATGGGAGGAACACCTGTTGCATTTGCATTGCAGAGGCAGAGGGCACAGCAGGAAGCGAGCATCGCTTGTCTGCTGTGGGGAAAGGACATCCCCAGACCCGAGACAAAGATTCTCGGGACAGCTTCTGTCTTCCCATTGCCGGCATGCCTCGGTGATTTTGGGGAAAGGAAGCGTTTGGTCACTCCTTCTGCCATTGTACTGGCAGCAGGGTGCGGGTCTGTGCCAATGCAGAGCCTGCCTCGGGGGCTGGGCCCGGGCTGTCTGGCTTGGTTGCTTGGGCCAGGGCCACCTCCTGGCCTCCTGTTGGGTTTGGGGGCTTTGCTTCCCCCTTCTGGTCCTAGGCCACCTTTCTGTGGGCCAGGTCTGGGGTTCCTGATCCTTCCACATGGGCCAGGGCCCCCAAGGGCCTCTCTCTGGCTCCTCTGCTGCTGCTGCTCTTTAAAAAAAAAAAATTGGTGAAAGAGCTGGCAGCAGCTCAGAGGCATTGAGGAGCCAGGGATTGGCTTCAGCCCAAGTTGGACAATAAAGGGCTGTGGCAAGACATTTCAGAAATTTTCTCAAAATTCTTTGAAGACTGTCAATGGACTTTTGATAACTATTGATGGACTTTTTCTGTAGCAAGCCTGTTTCAGGACCAAAAGAAACTTTCAGATATGGCAAAGAGGAACATCTTCAAGCCATGGACTTTTCCTGAAACTCAGCTGCTTGGACTTGAATTTTCTTTGCATTGTTTTTTCATTTTCTTATATTATAAAATTGTTTTAGTGATATGATAGAATTTATGTTCTACGGGTGAAGAAATTCCAAGTGCATTCCACAGGAGCACTTGAGTGGAGTTTGATTGGCAACAGATAACCTGTCAAGTGTTTGTCTTTTTCTTCGGCATGAGTACAGCAGAGAAAATTACAAACACTTTTCCTTTTAATTTAACTAAAAAAAAAAGGTGACATGTCGCAGACATCTTTTATGAAAAATCCTTTCTTAGGATTTTTCCTTGTGAGAAGCTGCAGTTTCAGCAACCAAAGTAAACAATGGTTATCTGCTGCTGTGGAATGCAACAGGTAGACCCATGATTGGTCTCCTGTGGGTGTTTGGATTTCTTGACCACTCATGGCAGAGCTGGCTCTTGATCTTTGTTATTCATTCTTTTCTATTCTTAGCTTAGCTAGCTTCTCAAGAAACCTTTCCTTTCTATTGCTTTTTAGTATAGTCTTAATGTAACATATATCATAAAATAATAAATCAAGCCTTCTGATCATGGAGTCAACATTCTCGTCTCTTCTTCATCCTGAAAACCCTTGTGACCACAGTCACAGGGAGTGCTCCCTGTGTCCAGCTGTCCCTGCAGGATGGCCCCAGGGCAGAGCCCAGCCGGGCTCGCACTGCAGCCCCTGGAGCTTGGGGCAGACAGCGCTCCCAGAGCTGAGGTTCCTGGGGAGCACCCGGAGCTGTGCCTTGCACTCTGTTGCCGTGTGTCACAGTGCAGGCTGGCTCGTGCTGTGTGAATGCACCAGCCCTGGTTTGACTGCCAGGGGCCTCGCCCAGTCACATCTCACCCAGGGCTGGAGCTTTTCACTGGCCAGAATCTGACAAGGCATAGAGATCAGAGCAATGAAATTATCCAGGCGGGGTTTTTCAAAGGCCCTTTAGAAGGAAGGGCTTGAGAATAAACGCTCTCTGTTTGCCACATGAACATCGGGGTGAGTGCTCTCTCTGTCTCCAACCCAATTCCCCACCAGCCAACGGTACAGCCACCCACTCCTTCACACATCCCCCTTGTGCCTTCCCACTGCCGTGTCCTGTCAGGGCTTCCCAGCCCCTCATCCCTTCATGGCCCCATCCCCTCAGGGGCTGCCCCAGCCCGGCCAAGCTGCCCGGCAGCAGCGCCGCAGCCCCACAGCAGCTCCAGAGGAGCCCCATCCAGAGGCAGCCGGGAGCCCTCAGCAATGCAGCCAGCAGCAGACGGGCAGGAGGACACAGAGGGCGCTTCCTGCCTGGCACAGGGCTTGTGGCCATCTCCAGGCACTGCTCTCACAGGGATCCCCGCAGCTCTGGGCCCTGCCCAGCCGCTCTGTCACCAGCACAAAGGCTTCAGCAGAACCACCAAAGGCCAAGGGGCTTCTGGCCATTTTCCCTGCAACACTGCACGCCTGGGCAGCTGGCCCAGCCCAGGCACCCTTGTCCCCCTCTTCCCCTAAGCCCTGCAGAGCCTGGGTAGCAAAAGAAAGCTCCTGGGAGTCTGTGTATTGTAACAAACTCTATATTGATATACTAAAGAAAAACCAAAAAGAAGAAAAGAACAATCTGAAAGAAATAGAAAATTCCCCCTGGCTCAGGTGGTCCCAGCAGACAGAGCCTCTGGCATCAGCTCTCTGCAGAGCTGCAGCAGCGCAGCCAGCCGAGCCTGGAGAGACGAGGCCGAGTCCTCCATGCCCTGCGGAGCTGATCTTGCAGCCTCTGGAAGATGGAATATGGCTCACTCTGCAGTGCCTGGAGGACATCCAATGTTGCAAGTGCCACGTCTGACACGGCACTGCTGGTGTCCTCTGTCAGGTGCTGAAGGGCTGAAAGAGAGAGGGACAGAGCCATGGTCAGATGCCGCATCTGCGGGGAGCCGAGGAGAGCCCCCTGGCAGGGCCATGGCAGCCGGCTCTAGCCATGGCCAGGAGGGAGCAGGGAGCAAGGGGACCAGCCCAAAACTGCTGGCCACGAATCCCCCGGGTGGCCCTGAAATCTCTGTGTGCTCTGCCCACGCCACCCCTGGTGCGCACAGGGAGCAGAGCCCTCGGCAGCTGGGGCAGGGCTTGCAGCTCCCCCGGCAGCCCGCTGGCCTCACTCACCGCTGCAGAGGAGCCGGAGCTCTTCCTTCTTCCCCCTCAGGTGCCGCGCAGCCATGCCTGTGAACACAGAGCCTGTCACGGCGCCAGTGGCACAGCTCCCTGTCAGCGGCGCTGCCGGCGCTGTGGCCACACGGGCTGCTGGCCCGGCAGGGCTCAGCCCGGCCCTTGCCGCATGCTGCCGCCCGAGGGCACAGCTGCCAGAGGACGGCAGCAGCAATGCCCGGGCCGGGCGGGGCTCCACGGCGCCGGGCCCGGCCGGCGCTGCCGGGGCAGCAGGCGGGGCTGGGGCTGAGCTGCGGTGGGCCGGGCCGGGGAGGGAGCCCGGGCTCGTGGCTCACCCATGAACCTGATGGCCGCCTCTCGCAGGGGCTCCTGTGGGCTCCGCAGGTAGCGCAGGGCCTGGCGCAGGTGCTCGGCTGCTCTGCTGCTGTCCTCTGCCAGCTGGAGAGAGCGGGCAGGAGGGAAGGCTTGGCGCGGGCTCAGCCCCTGGGCTGGGCGCTGCCTGCACCGCGCTCAGGGGGCTTCTCTGGGCTGAGGCTGGGGCTTGCAGGCCCTCCTTACCAGGCACTCGCTGAACTTCCACAGATTCTGGCTCTTCACCAGTCTTTCAAGATCCCTCCTCTTCAGGAACTTGGCCACACAAAGCAGCGTTTTCCCAGAAGCCTGGAGAGCAGCAGAGACGCGGAGATGGCCCCACAGCCCAGGGTGCAGGAGCTGCGTCCCTGTGCCATGGCCTGCAGGAGGCTGCAGCCCGGCAGGCGCCAGGCCAGGAGGCAGCCGAGCCCCCTGCCAGGGAGATAGCAGCAGCCCACGAGTCCTCACCTGTGCCACAAGCCGATTGCCATCATGGCAGTGGAAGAAGAGGGGCAGCAGGCTCTGGCACAGGGGTGTCTTCAGGGCCTTTTTTTCCCTTTCCGGTGGAAGAGTCACCAACGTTTGGAAGAGCAGGATGGAGATCAGCTGAACCTGCCAATTGTTCTGGATGGAAGCAAGAAGACAAGAGCTCAGCATTGCGGCTGCACGGGGCTCAGCTTGGCGCAGGCCTGCAAATGCACAGGACACAGTGTGCAGGCAGCAGCCAGTGGGCGTGGCTGGGGGCAGTGAGCCTTACGTGGTCAAAGAGTGGCAGGAGCGCCTCAAGCAGCTGCAGTGTAATGGGGCCGGGCATCAGCGTGTCATTGTCCAAGATGATAAAGCTGAGTAGCATGACTGTCATGAAAACTATCTCTCCATCTGCATCCCACAGGAACTGCACAAGACTTTCAGTCAGGCTCCACATTTTTTTGGTCTGTGCAGAACACAAGTTTGTGAAATGCCATCCTGCTGCCACAGGGCCCAGAGGCCAAAGGCCTGTCGCCAAGCACTGGAGCAGCTGAAGTGGGAGGCAGGAGAGCTGGGAGCATCTGCCCCAGCGCCCAAAGCCCTGCCAAGCCCAAGCGACTGCATTGCCCAGCTCAGCCTCAGCCCCTGCCCCCTTCTCACCATGAAGGGTCCTCAATGAGCTCAAGAAGGGCCCTGAGCACCAGGCGACGCCTCTCTCTGCACTGGCTCTGCAGCTGCCTTGACAAGATTTGCAGGACTCTTTTAGCACCACGTTCACTCAAGTCCAGGAACTGGAGGACCTGAAAGGCACAGGCCAGTGACAGGGGAGCCGGCCGGCAGGAGCCTGGAGCCGCACAGGGCTGGGCCCAGGCAGCAGCACAGGGCGCGGGCACCGTCCCAGGCAGCTGCGGCTGCGAGAGGGCAGAGAGCTGGCAGGCAGCTCAGCCAGGCGGCGCTGGCCATCAGGCTCACCTCCACAAGGAAGGCCAGGGCGGGCAGCTGCCAGCGTGGCTCCTGTGTGCTGAGCAGCCGCAGCAGGTAGCGAGCGATCCGGGAGCACGAGGGGACGGAGACACAGCACATCTCCCTGGCAGGAGAAAAAGGAGCCAAGGCTGTGGGCCAGGGGGACAAACCTCTGCCAGGACTGACTCCCAGAGCTCTGCTCTTTCCCCAGCATCCTGCAAGAGGCCCTGGGCTATTTGGGAGGCAGCTCTTCTGGGCACCCTCCTCTGCCAGCCTTTTCCAGTCTGCTTGGCCATCCCTCGGTGACAAGGCCCTCTGGCCCACGACTCGGGGACTCTGTGGAGCTCCCTGGGCACACATTTCAGAGGCTCTCACCTGGCCAGCAGAGCCACGGCATAGTGGTGGGTGTCAGCACATAGCAGCGTGTCCCAGCCACAATGGCTTTCCATTGCCACCACCACATCCTTGTGCTGCATTCGGCAGAGCAGGGACTTCAGGGTCTGCACTGCAAACCTGCATGCACAGCAAAGGCCAGCTCATGCTGGGAGCACTGGCTCCTGGCCAGGGACATGGCAGGGACAGGAGGAGTGGGATGGAGCACCTGTTGGGGCTGGTGGCAAGGCCGTATTCCTCCTGGCATATCCCCTTCCAGAAGGCATCGACCTCCTCTGGCATATCCAGAGTGCTGAAGAACACTTGGGAGAGCAGATGCACAAAGAGGCGGGGAAAATACACCGTCACCATATGTGGGACACATGGCACCTGGAGGATCTTCCACATCACCACGGTTGCCTGCAAAGGACAAAGCCCCCCGAGACAGCGCTCAGTTCCCAGGCGTCCGTGTGGCAAGGCCCGAGCTTGGCAGGGAGAGGCCCGGAGAGACACAGCGGGAGCACGGGGCCTGCTGGGCCTGGAGCTGCCCCTGGGCCAGGTTTCAGGCCAGCGCCTGCGGCAGGGAGATCCAGTGAGGGAAGGGGGATGGAGAGGTGGCCTTGGGGCCAGCAAAGGCCAGTTAGAGAAACTCACAGCCAGGACAAAGACACCCGTTTGGTCCCCATCGGCGGTGCACGTGCTGTGCTTGGGCCAGCTCCCCAGCACGTGCAGGAGTATCAGCAGCGCCGGCTCTGCAGTCCTGGGCGAGCACATGATGCTCTTCCACATGGTGAAAGCAGCTCTGTGGGGTTAGAGCTCTGTCTCAGGGGGGTCTCAGACACAGCAGCGGGGCCTGGGCAGCCGTGGGGAGCTGAGCTGGCTGCCAGCTCTGCCTCTGCCCAATGCCACTGGCCAGCAGCAGCCAGGCAGCCCAGGCCTGTGGGGACAGGCCCCTGAGGGGCAGCGAGGGAGCATGGCAGCAGGCTCGGGGGCTGACGTGCCAGGGCTGGCAAAGGGAGCAGCCAGAGGGCCCTGGAACTCTCTGTTGGTCAGGCCAGGCTACAACCTGTACAACCTGGGCCAGGCTGTACAGGTTGATGGGCTGGGGAGCCATGAGCCCCTCTGGGCACGTGGGCCCCATACCTGTCACAGGACGGGGCCACGCGCAGGAGCGTCACGACTACGTCAGCAGGCTGTGCTTCTGTCAGATCCAGCAGGCTCCTGTTCAGCCTGTGCTCAGCAAACTGATTGGCCAGGAGCCACTGGTGGATGTACCTGACCATGGCAGGCACCTGGAGAAGGCATGGGGAGACTTGGAAAGCTGCCAGAAGGAGGAATGTCCCCAGCTTCTCCAGACAAGTGCTTCCCTTGCCACCACGCTGCCATGGCCTCCAAGAGTTCCAGTGAGCAGCAGGCATGGCTTGGGCAAGCAAGCAATTCCTGGGAGGATCAAGCCTGGCCACAGGCTGCTTACTTGCTTTGGGTTGGAAAAGCCCTCCTCTATGAGCATATCCAGCAGAGCAGCACTGGTCTTGGTTTTAAAGATGTGCGAATAGGCTCTGAGCCCAGTGCCCATGGTGCTGGTCTCTTCCGCCCGAATTTTCTTCATGAATTTGCAAACCAGCTGTAGGAGAAGGGCAAGAAGCCAGGCATGTTGCAGGCAATGCTCCAAGCACGGTTGCAGCAGGCCCAGCCCAGGTGGGGATGGCTGCAGGTACCTGTGCTGTTCTGCGGAAGAGGCCACGGGCGGGCTCCTGCTCTTGTGTGCGCTCCAGGGCTGCACCTGGCAAAGAGCGAGTGCAGCCAGAGCTGAGGGGCTGTGGGAGAGGCCGGAGAACACGGCCCAGCCCTGCGCTGCCCAGGCTGGGAGAGCCCCGGGATGCCCCAGGGGATGGAGTACAGCCCCTGTGGGGCCCCGGCCCCTTTTCTGTCCTGTCCATGGGCATGGCCCAGGGGATGGGATGGGATGGGATGGGATGGGATGGGATGGGATGGGATGGGATGGGATGGGATGGGATGGGATGGGATGCAAAGGCGCCAAGCTGGCTGCAGGCACCAAGCCTGTGGCCCAGTTCTACCACTCACCCTCTTGCGGCAGCTCAATTGGCAGCACCTCTTTGGTCTCCTGTGCTGGGGCAGCTGCAGGGCCTTCTTCCTCCTCTTTCCCCCAGGCCACCTTGGGCGCTCTCGGGGGTCTCTGCTCCATGTTAGTGGCTGGATTTGTGGCTACTTGCAGGAGAGATGCCTCAGAAAAGCTCCGAGTCAGCAAGTCCTGCAGTTGTGCCTGGAAGGCACCTTCAAGACAGAAGCCTCGGCAAGGCTACAGGACAGCAAGTCCTGCACTCTGGTCTCCAGGGCTCCTGCCACAAGGACAGGAGACTCCTGACAACGATTGTGGTCGGGCCTCGAGGGCGCTGGTGGCAGGGATGGGAGATGCCTCTGGGGCACCAAGTCCCACGCCCTGCCCTCGAGAGCACCTGCAGAAGAGAAGTCTCGGCAAGGCCACGCGTCACCAAGTCCTGTGGCCTGGCCTTGAGCTCAGCTGCAGGAATAAGGCTTCGCAAAGGCTGCGGGTCAGACAGGAACGAGCGTGCTGTGCGAGGGCTCCTCACGGCACTGCTCTGTCCTGTTCTGCCCCGTTGTGTGCTCCCAGCAGCCAGGCAAGCTTCTATTTCCTACGTGTCACAAAGGGGCCTTGGTCACCGGGTTCCGTTCCATGGCACGGTGACCGTGCTGCAGCGTGCCAGCCAGGGCCCTTGCACACACTGCCGCCTGCCCTGGGGCTGCCCCCAGCCCAGCCCAAGTGGCCCAGGCTGGAAGGAATCCCTGGCAGCAGGTGTCTAAGGCAACCCCACAGGATCTTTAGGAAGGGCTCAGAGCATCAGCAAACTGCCCGGCTCTGCGGGCTCATTCCTATCCCCATATCTTTCACTGAGAGCATTTGAATTTCTAAATTAGAATCATTTGAAGGGAGAGGATTTCCATTTTCCATTTCAGAGAAGCCTTCTGCCTTCATTAGCAGACACCTCTCTCTTCAAAGCAAGACAATTGTTTATCATCTTGCAGATCCGCACTTGCTGGGGAGCCCTGTTTTACACCAGGCACCTGGAGAACCATTCCCAGCAACTGGGAAATCCTAGCTGGTCCATCCACCCATAGATGAGGTCTCCAAATAATAAAGCCTCTTATTTGGCCTTATCATAAAGCAGAGCAATAGGGCTCAGGAGCTCAGTCCCTGGGTAGGGACCGGGTGCCCGAAGCTGGCTCGCTCATGCCAATGCCACGGGGCTGCCATCTAGCAAGCATGGTGATTATCAGCTCTATAGTGATTGCAAGCTCTCAGGATTTCAGCTCTGCTTGCTAGGTAGTGGTGCCCTGGGCTTGAGGCTGCAGCAGACGGAGAGAGAGGAGAAGGAGAAGGCGCAGGCTGTTCCACGAAGATGGCTTTATTTGGGGAGGTCCGTGAAAGGTCTCTGCTCTTCTTCTTTCTCCCCTAATGGGGTACAGTATGCTTCTTTTATAGGGTTGGAAAGGATCCAAGCTTGACCAATGGGTAAGGGGTTAACATGACATTGCCTTATAGGGTTACAGAGGTAGGTTAAGGGGTGGAGGACAGAAAAACAGGAATTTTCTTTTGCTGTTTCAGCATTCCTATTGTTCATATCCTCCATGGTACTTTTCCTAAATCTATGGGGTTTACTACAACTCCACTTTCTGTTTTTACAAAAAAGGCGTTTGTTATAGTTCTTTTGAAACAGTGAACAAGGCACGAGAACATAGCTAACACAATAACAACTACAAGGAGAATCAACAACATTCCCTTAACAAGGATGCAGCCCATCCTGTTAATCCCCATTGCCCGAAAAGTTCATTGACCCAATCTGGGATTCTTTCTACTTTCAAGTCCTTCACAAAATCTTTCAGTTTCTGGATGTTCGCATGGATGGATTCCAAGCGTGAAGAAAGGTTGAAGCAGCACATCCCTTCGAAGTCTTCACAGCCGTGTCCATGGGCAAGCAGCAGGAAGTCGATTGCTGCTCGATTTTGGAGCGAAGCCTGTCTTGTGGTTTCTTCTTCCTTTAAGAGATCACTCAAGGCTGCAGATGTAGCGTTAGCTTGTTTATTGAGCCAGCACCCAAGGTGATTGATTTCACCGAGGGCTTCAGCTGCAGCTACCCAGGGTAAGAACAGGGAGACAGCAATCTTTTTTGGTTTGTTCCAATCGTATAATTTAGGATCACAATTTTCATCAAATTCAGTGTAGGACCTTTTTTGTCATTTTGATTCGCTTTCTTTTTTCCAATTATGTAACAGGGTGATGTTTGGTGTAAGGGTAGAAAGTTTTCCAAGGGTACAGGGACCTCCCTGGAGTCGGGAGGGGATCCCAGCCCATACTCTGTCACCACAGATGAGAAACATTCCCTTGGGTAATACTTTGGGATGGAGAGAGGACACAGAAATCACGCGAGCCGTGTAATTGCACCAATCGTGAGAGTTACAGGCTTTGTTAATTGGTGATATCTCTTTTCGATATGTGTTTTTGTTCTGGTCAATTTCTGGCCAATTGTTTTTTGGACGTCTAAAGTAAACTTCGACGCAGTATGTGGCCTTGGAGGACCCCAACAGATCTAATTCTTGGGGTTCCTCTCGAGCATCTGGCAGAATTTTTGTCCACTCGTCCCAGGTATCAACCACATTGGGTCTCTTACCTGTGGTGCGGAGGATCTCTGAGTTATAGACAGGCCAGTCATCTGCTACAAAGGGAATCCTACTAGACATGTGGAAAGTGGATTATCAATGCTTCTCATGGACAAGCACATGTTGTCCTGTTTTAATGTTTTTGCTAAGGTTACCCAAACATTATGGCTGGGCTGTGGGCTAATCCAGCCGAAGGCACGCGGTACGGTGAAGAACATCCAGGCAGCAATGAGGACAGCAGCAACGGAGATATTTTTCATCATTGGGCAGGAATAGGGTTTCTGATAGGGAATATAAGCAGAATTTGTTATCTTTATGATGAGAGGGTTTTCTGCCTTTTTCTTTTCTTGTTCCCCTCCTCCCCCCCTTTTTCTTTTAATTTCTAAGCTACACTATGGGAAGAGGAGTGGGTAGAGGGTTAAGGGGTTTTAAAAGGTTAGGGAGAGGGAATAACAGGGGTTTGTTGTTTTTTTTTTTTTTTCTTTCTTCAAATACAAAAAAAAAACCCAGTGTAACAACATATAGTTCAGAGAACACTTTTGTGTTAAGGCTATCTATGGTCTGATGCAGCAGACTGTTGTTTAGCTTTTCAGTTTTGTCTTCTGTCTTGTAATGGGGCGGTCCGTTCTTGTGTTTGTGGGTATTTGGCAACGTCTTCATCTCCAGGCAGAGCTGGTTTGGTTTTGAGGTGGTCTTGTGTTTGCCTCAGTAGAGTTCTTGTCCCCGTTTGCAGGAGTAGTGTTCTCAGTGCCTAGGTATGGCTTTATGTTTTTTCCTGGGTACCACCTTGACCGGCTGGTAGTAGCACGCACGCATATCCTCTACCCCAGGTAATCAACTGGTGAGGCCCAGAAATTTGGTGTGTTTCAGGGTCCTTCATGAGCACAGGTGGTTTCTCAGTGAGCTTTGCTTGGGTGGTATTTGCAAAGTGGCGAAGTATTGGTGGGTCAGGCTCTGATGCTGTACAGTTCAGGAAGTTGATGACGTAGAGAGCCTTGCAAAGTCTTTCCACTGGAGATGTGATTCTCGTGTCTCTGTTCTGTTGATCGAGGACTCTTTTGAGGGTTTGATGTGTCCTTTCCACAATGGATTGTCCTGTGGGGTTTACAGGTATGCCGGTCTTGTGTGCTATTCCCCATTCATTGAAGAATTCCTTTAACTTGCAGGAAGTGTAGGCTGGTCCATTATCTGTTTTAATCTCTTTTGGTACACCCAGGGCAGCAAAAGCGAGGAGAAAGTGTTTTATTGTGTGCATGGTATTTTCTCCTGCATGTGATGATGCAAATACTGCTCCTGAAAATGTGTTGACTGATACATGCACGTATTTTGACCTTCCAAAAGGTGCAAAGTGAGTTACATCTGTCTGCCACAGCTGGCAGCTATTCAGACCTCGGGGATTGACTCCTGTCCCCATGGATGGTATCTGATAATTCTGGCAGTTCGGACATGTAGCCACGATAGCCTTTGCCTGATCCTTTGAGAGCTTAAACATTCTCGTAAGGGCAGGTATATTTTGATGAAAAAACGCGTGTGACAACTTTGCCTGGGCAAAGATGTTAGGAACATTAGCAGTTTCTGCTGCCATTGCTAATGCATCCGCTTTTCTGTTGCCTTCTGCAACAAAACCTGGGAGGTCTGTGTGTGACCTCACATGCATTATATGGTAAGGTTGCTTTCTGTGGGAGATTAGGTATATTAATTTAGAGAGCAGTTGGTACAACTTTGGATTAGAGACCTCTTTGAGAAGAGCATGTTCTGCTCTCATCGCTATCCCAGCGACATAAGCTGAATCTGTAACCAGATTGAAAGGCTCGTTTTTAAACTTTTCAAAGGCTCTGACAACAGCTGCTAATTCTGCGATCTGTGGAGATCCCTCCACTATTTGTATGTCAGAGTGCCAATCTTGTGTTTGGGGGTCTCTCCATGTAACCACCGATTTGTGGGAAGACCCTGAGCCATCTGTAAAGAGGGTTAGAGCCTTGAGAGGTTTTCTACTTTGGATTTGTTTTGGAATCAAATGGAAGGTTACATCAGGCTTAAAAAGTTTGTGTTTTGGGATCCTAACTGAAGTTTGGCCCGTGTAGCTATCCAGGGCAAACTGGAGGCTTTCATTGGTCTGGATCAAATCCTCAAAGTCTGTAAGAGTTATTGGTAAGTATATGCATTCAAACTCACAACCTGAAAGAGAGCGAAGGTGAGTCCTTGCCTTTTTTATTAAATGTGTTATGACCTCCTGGTAGGTGGTGAGTGTCTTTGTGGGCTGGCTATTTGTAAAGACCCATTCCAGTATCAACAAAGGGTCTCGAAGCTGTGAGTCCCATTGGAAAACCAGTCCATGGAATTGAGGTGCTTTTCCCAGGATGATGAACTGGAAAGGCAGGCTGGGCTCGAAGCGATGGGCTTTGCGTGAAGACAGGGCTTCCTGGACTTTGGTGATGGCACCTCTGGCTTCTTCTGTGAGAGTGCAGGGAGAGTCCAGGTCCTTAGGTCCACAAAGAAGGTTGAACAAGGGAGCAAGGTCCTCTGTTGTAATTCCTAGCAGTGGATGTACCCAGTTGATGGATCCGCAAAGGCTGTGTAAGTCCCTGAGGGTTTTTGGGTCGTCATTTATGGTGAGCTGCTGAGGTATGATGGTTCTTTCCCGGATCTGGACTCCAAGGTAAGTCCATGGCTTGGTGTACTGGATTTTGTCCTCACGAATCTCCATTACTGCCTTTTCTATGGTTTCAATAGTCTTTTTAACTGTATTGTCCAAGTGAGCTTTGTCTGAAGCACACACCAGGATGTCATCCATATAGTGATGGATGATAGCATCGGGGAATGATTTCCGAATGGGAGACAGAATGTGAGCCACGTACCACTGGCAAATAGTGGGCGAGATTTTCAGGCCTTGAGGAAGATAACGCCAATGATATCTTTTGAGTGGGGCCTCCTTGTTAAGAGAGGGAATGGAAAAGGCAAACCGTGGAGCATCCTCAGGGTGCAGAGGAATGCTGAAGAAACAGTCCTTAATGTCTATGATAGCAAGTGTCCAGTCTCTAGGCAGCATCGATGGGGAGGGCAGGCCAGGCTGGAGAGGGCCCATGTCCTCGATGACCTCGTTGATTCTGCGAAGGTCATGGAGGAGCCTCCACCTGTTTGTCCCAGGCTTTGGTAGAATGAAGACTGGAGAGTTCCAAGGGCTGTTGGACTCCACTATGTGGCCTTTTGCGAGCTGTTCTTCCACGAGGGTGTTTAGGGCGCACAGTTTGGCTTTATTGAGGGGCCACTGTTCAATCCAGAGTGGCTTGTGACTTTTCCAGGTGAGACGAGGGGTTTCTGGCAGCGCGCTTGGCTCAGTGGCCTCGATTAGAAATCCTGAGTGGGAATACGTAGGGAAGCTCCCCACTGGGATAGAACATCTCTGCCCCAAAGGGTGATGGGGGCCCTTACCACGAATGGACGAATGGTTGCCAGCTTGCCTTCAGGCCCTTCCACGAGGATGTTGTTCTTGCTTCTTATGGACACTGTAGCTCCGCCAATCCCTGAAACCATGCCTGCAACAGGTTGTAGATCCCACTGTGCTGGCCATTCTGAGCAGGCGATGATGGTCACATCAGCACCGGTGTCCAGCATCCCTGGCAGGTGGGTCTTCTCGCCTTTGCAGGTGAGGCTGCACTCGATGGTAGGCTTGGATGGTCCCATGACTTGTGCCCACATAGCTGTAGGGTTGAGAGGAATCTGTTCCCTGTGATCCTTTGGGAGTAAAAAGGCTTGTGCTATTGGAGTTCCCTTTGAAAGAAAAAATGGCGAGTCTATGCAGTATACCTGGACGAGAATCTCTTCTCCTGGCTGCACTGTCAGCACTTCTGGAACAACGAAGATCTCCTTTGGGCTATTAAGAGAGTCACCTATAATTAAAATGTGCGAAGGACCACCTTTTGGCCCATATTTGCCTGTGGGAACACGGTGAACATTCTCATTATTAAAGTCAATGGACAAAGCAGTTACCAGTTGACGGCGGGTTCCCATCTGGGTTGCCCTGTGGGTTGGATCCTCTTCTTGTGGTCCGGAATGTCCTGGGTTGGTGCGGGGTTGGGTCTGGGTGGCCTTTGATTTGTTGTCAGCGCCCGGGGCTCGACCGGGCGGCGCAAGGAGTTTCCCGGACGCTGCTGGTAGCGCTGCTGATTCTGGGGTCTTTGGTAATTGTTACGGTGGTATCGGGGGTGTGATCTCTCTGGGCAGTCCTTTATGTAATGTCCAAGATCCCCACAGTGATAACATTTAGCTTGGTCTTTAGAAGCTATTACTGCATATGCCCCAGAAACTCCTTCAGCAATACCTTTAGCAACTGCTCGGGCCACTGTATTTTCAGTGGACATGTGGCGTGTACAGCATTCTAGCATTTGCTCTATGGTGGGGTCTGTATCCATGGGTAGAGACCTCAAAATGGCTTTGCATTTTTCATTAGAGTTACACAAGGCAAGTTTACATAAGAGTTCCTTCTTTGCCTCTGTGCTCTCTATCTGTTTCTCCAGAGCATCTCTAAGTCTGTCCACAAATTTGATAAAACTTTCATCTATCCCTTGTTTAATAGTAGAAAAATGCATTGTTGGCATTGACTCATCATGCACGAGAAGTAAAGAGGTTTTTGCTGCGAGAGCGATGTCCTGCAGTGCCTCTTTATTCAAGGTTTCCAATTGGTCTGATGGTTTCTGTAAGTCACCTTCACCAGCTAGTTGAGCTACCATAAAATTCGTCTTATTAGCATCCGCAGAATATGAATCTGATAATATTTTTAAATGTCTTTTCCAATGCCTGTCCCATAACAAATATTCTGCTGGGGACAGGAGGCAGTGTGAAATATTTTTTATATCGTGGGCAAGTAAGACATGTGCTGAGAACATGGCTTCTAAGAAATTTCTAAAAATATGTGAGCTTCGCCCATGTTCTTTGGCTGTATTTCTTAATTGCACTAGTTCCTTATTCGAATTAGCCTTCCATGTCTTTATAGTGGACTTGCCACCATTCTGTCCTTGCTTATATTCTACTGGGAAAGCATTAATTTTCTGTGCCAGCTCCCAGTCCCCAAATTTTGTCGCTTCTATTTTAGAAAGAGCCCATGGATCCGTGTGGATTGTATCAGAATCAGATTCACTGCAAGAGCTCTGGTCCTCTGAGGAGGACTGAGGGAGGGTTGCTATCCGTGACTTATGCTTTTTTCATTTAGAAGCGTTTTTCAAAGGTTTCAATGGCTGGGGGGGAGACATGGCATGACCTGGCCGGGGGGAGGCGCCAGTGGAGCTGGGATGGCAGCACAGCACGCACAGGACCGGGTGGCGGGGGTAGCACTTTGGGGAGTGTCTGGGATTCCGTTCGGGTGGCATTGAGGGTGGGCGGAGGGTTGGGGGGACACGTGATGGGGGCAGGGGGGCTGGGCGGGGTGGGGGTCTGGGCATGGGGGGAATGAGGGGAGGCAGGCAGTGGGACCGGTCCAGGGTGCTGCAGTTATGGGGTGGGTTGGTGGCACTGCACTTGTGTGAGGTCCCCTTGCTCTACCAACTGAGCTAGCCAGGCCAGTCGGAGCCGGGACGAGGGGAGCGGGGGCGGCGGGTGCGGTGGCGGGAGAGATGGTGGGGGACACCAGCGCGGGGGTGGGGGGGGCCGCAGCAGAGGGGGGCAGAGCCGACGCAGGGGTTGAGGGGGCGGCAGAGGCAGGAAAAGGGACCCCCAGGACCAGAAGCAAGGAGGAAGCCGAGCCAGGGGTAGGGGGGATGTATGGACTTATAGATAAGAGAGGATCCGCAGAGTTGGGCAGCGCCGGTCCTGCTGGGGTGGAGGATGTGAGGGGGAACCATGGTGGGCAACATAGCCTCTGCTTTAGGAGTAACGGAGGCGAGAGGGACTTTAGGACTGAAGGGGCGATGTGACATATGCATGTGACATTCCTCTGAGTCCTTGTCAATCTTGTTAGTATTTGAAGAGGAAGTGTCTGTTACCGACTACAAAATCTTTTCTCTGTTAAATCTTTCAACGGTTTTAGTTATTATATGGAATAAAGGCAAATAGTTAGTTACAGAGAAATCCTGGTTTGTTTGGGAGATATATATTGTGTTCCTGATCATATCCCAAAACGAATTTTCAATGACTGCTTTCTTATCAATATCAGGGTATTGTGAAATAATCCAAGTTACAAATTTTTTAAGGTTAGTTTTTGAGAGCTTGCCTTTAGAAAAGGAGAAGTTGTTAGCAGATAAGATTTCTAAAATAGTTAAATATATCTCTCGGTTTTACTTAGTTTTAATGTACTAAAAATTGTACCCATGTTAATGGTTAGCCCTTCCAGCAGAAAAAACCAAAAAAAAAGTTTTGGAGCCTCGAAGTTATGCGCGCAATATTAGCTAATACTTAGAGTTCCTGGGGTCCAAGATATGTGGAAGGGGTCTGCTGCGTCAGTTCTTCTCGGAACTTTCTCTTGTTCAGATGTAAGTTTTGAGTGTTGAACTGACCCTCCTGGGGATAGGATTTTCTAAAACGAAAAGTCCCTTCACAGAAGGAGCGACTTCCCAAACAGGCAATCACAGAAAACTCCAGAGGGGGCTTTGTTGCTCAACCGACGGATATCGCCTCTGGGGGGTCCGAAGTCGTTGGGCCGCCACTTTAATAAAGCCTCTGATTGGCGTTATCATAAAGCAGAGCAATAGGGCTCAGGAGCTCAGTCCCTGGGTAGGGACTGGGTGCCCGAAGCTCGCTCGCTCATGCCAACGCCGCGGGGCTGCCATCTAGCAAGCATGGTGGTTATCAGCTCTATAGTGATTGCAAGCTCTCAGGATTTCAGCTCTGCTTGCTTGGTAGTGGTGCCCCGGGCTTGAGGCTGCAGCAGATGGAGAGAGAGGAGAAGGAGAAGGCGCAGGCTGTTCCATGTAGATGGCTTTGTTTGGGGAGGTCCGTGAGGGGTCTCAGCTCTTCTTCTTTCTCCCCTAATGGGGTACAGTATGCTTCTTTTATAGGGTTGGAAAGGATCCAAGCTTGACCAATGGGTAAGGGGTTAACATGACATTGCCTTATAGGGTTACAGAGATAGGTTTGGGGCGGAGGACAGGGAAACAGGAATTTTCTTTTGCTGTTTCAGCATTCCTATTGTTCATATTCTCCATGGTACTTTTCCTAAATCTATGGGGTTTACTACAGGGGAGCAGCTACAAATCCCAGCCCCGCAGCTACAATCCGTCACCGGGCTGCCGAGGGCTCTGCTCCCTGTGCACACCAGGGGCAGCGGGGGCACAGCCCGGAGACCTTTTGGGGACACGTGGCGGATCCGTGGCCAGCACCTTCCGCCCGAAGCCATTGTCTCCCGCTCCCTCCTGGCCATGGCGAGAGCCAGCTGGGATGGCCCTGGCAGGAGGCTTTCCTTGGATTCCCTCCATTTGCCTTCTGACCGTGGCTCTGTTCCTCTCTCTTCCAGCTCTTCAAGCCCTCAGGGAAGACGAGAGCCCATCCTGCATGAACACATGGATTCAGATGAAATTCCAAAGAAGATCTGCAGAACTTCGTTTGTCTCCTGGACCAGATGTACCTGTCCCGGCCTCCTTTGATGATTTCCAGTTGGGACCACCTGCAGCTCCAGGCATGGCTCTGGCTGCTCTCAGCTGAGCCTGTGCCAAGCTGCAGCAGCTCCTGCCATTTCTCTCCCTGTTGGCAGCTCCTTCCCTGCAGCCCTCAGGCCCTGCCCATGCCCTTTTTTACCTCCCAGCTCACCCCTTCGCTTCACTTTCCCTTAATAAACTGTTTGTGTTTTTCACTTTACCCGCGTCTCCGTGGAGCTGAAGCGGCTCAAAACCTGAGCCCGGGGACACGCAGGGCCCTGCTGCCGTTCTCCTCCCCACTGTGTTCCGTGCATGGACAGAGAGGAACAAGGGCAGCTCAGGCTGCAAAGGTCCCTGTCCCGCTGCTCCAGCTGCACAGCGGCGTGGAGGTAAAGGGTGTGCTGAACACGCTGAAGGGGAAAAGGAGCCCGGGTTTTAGAAGAGCCAACTTGAGTGTGCTCTGATCCCAGCCGTGAGGGGTTCCAGTGCAGGCATCTGTCGAGGGCAAAGGAGCTTGTAATGGTGGAAGTTTCTACAAAGAGCTTCCTGAAAGCACAGCGATGCTCCATCCCTACACAGGGAGAGGAAGAGGGCAGGACAAGAGACCACCGTGGTGCCTTTTTTGTTGTTGTTGGGGGTGATTTGGGGTTTTTTTGTTTGTTTTGGTTTTTTTGGGTTGGTTTGGTTTTTTTTTTCCGGTTTCTTTGGGTTTGTCTGATACTGATGCTGAGTTTTGAGGTTGGTTTTTTTGGGGGGGTCCGGGAGCTTGTGGTTTGGATTTGGGTTTTCTTGGGTTGCCCCCCATCCCCCAGACCCCCCCCCTGCCCCTTTTTCTTTTCTCCTTTCGTGAAAGA